>NC_139844.1:27229302-27266802 GCF_963691815.1 Echiichthys vipera
CGCTACAGTTCTCTGCCATATGGTAACAACATTCATTAATGCAGGTGACTGATATTTAAATTCACATGAGAAGCAGAATAAAAAATAAAATTACGAAAAAGATTGTTGCTTTCAGCTGCCAATCTGAGTAACTGCATCAACAAATAGCCATATGCTCACTGAGGTCGAGGTTGCCTGAAAAAAGTGTATTTGACGTTCTCTCAGCTATTTGATATAATTAACTATATTTGATTCAATTTTTTCTCTTTTTTCAACATGGCTTAAAAGCACATGTAGTTGAAACAAACGCAAAGCCGCTTTCCGAACAACCTACATAGCATCTCCCAACTCTTTCCCAGTTTTTATCTTGCTCCAAATATGGCTTGGAGAGGGCAGCATTCATCACTTGCCAGTGGCACGTCCTAATGAAGCCGTCGTTTGTCTGCCTAATGGCACCTGGGCTCCATCTGTCATTGGCAAGCCGATGCAGAGACACGCGGTATTCACCTTGCCAGCTCTCGTTTGCTGACAGAGAGAGGGATCACGTCCGACCTCACCCTGCGTGCGTGTCTCTTTTTGCATGCTGTGAAATCCCTGTAACAACACTACTGTGCAACATGGCCTCTTGCACTCGGCCGACTGAGTGTTTTTGGCCAGGAGAAAGCGTGCCACTGCCTCCGTGCCACAGCTCCCCGATGTGGCTCGGACAGGGAGTGTGACATATGTCTGTGTTGTAGGGAATGTGAGGTGGGTGTGCGTCTTTGCTGCTCGACAGCTGGAGCTGGCCTCAGCAGCCTCTCTTAGGGGAGCACTTCATGGCTCTTGCCCCTACTACACTGCCATGGCCTGAAGGCTGGTTTGACAACAGTTAACCTTGGATTTATCTAGCCCACTGCCTGGCCCACAAGCACCGAAACACATACGTAATTGCACAGATACAAACAGGCACGTACAGTTTATGTCGGCACAGTTCAAAAGCTCCACCGTACAGTTCCCCTATAGAGAAACATGCATGTAAACGCACTTCAAAGGAAAACACTCATATATGTTCTGTATAGATGTGTCGAGCATGCATGCAGCACACCAACTCCTGCATACACATATATCTTCGATCCACAATAAGGACTGCCAATCATCACTTTTAAGGCTTTCAGTATTTACCAACTGAGTCATCCAAAAGAACTAATCCTACTTAAGTATTTCAGGTGTAAAAATCCTCTTCCCCATTCATCCTCCCAGTTTGCCATCACTTACTGTAGTCGGACTTATTTGCATGCCTTCATGCCAGGGGGTGGGGGGAAATCCATTACATTACTTTATGATACTACATCTGTTTAGCCATCCCTGCAAATTAAAGCACCTCCAAGCAGGCTCATCGCTCAGCGCACTCAATTAAAATGACTCTGGCTTGTGCACAAATATGCTTCCCTGACCACTTTTAGTGTGCTGTTTGGGCACAGCAGAGGACTGAGATGAAGTAAAATAGATAAGCATGGAGAAGAGGGTGTTTGTCACGTTAGTAAGTAAATTACCATTCTTTTTTTTTTTTTCCTCGATTGCCGTGCTTGAGCTCAAGCATGGAGAGAGTGGATGTGTAGCAGCAGTGAATATTATATATGTATGTGCTTGTATACAGTATATCCCATACATATGAATGCACTGTTGCATGCTTGTGGGCGTGTGTGTGTGCACTCCTGTATATGATCACAGAGGAGTTATCTGCATCGAACAGTTGGCCATGATGCCAGCATCCTGATGCATCAGTATTCATGTGGTCCCAACAGCAAAAGTCAATTGATGGTATTTTGTTTTACTGCAGAAATTTACCTGAAAAAAAAAAGCATAGTGAGATATTTTTAAAGGGGAGGATTGTGTTTTGGTTCTAATGTTCTGGGAATCTCTAAAAAAAAAAGGCACGCTCCATAGACCCCATCTCTGCCTCCGTCTCGTTTTCTCTCTCTCTCTTTCACAGACCTCTACCTTATTGAGGCTGACAATGGACAAGAGCGGCATGGCGAAAAGTAATTATGAGGAAAAACTGCATAGCTGCCCACGCAATCATCTGTGTCAGAGGCCACACAACGAAACACAGGGCTTGCTTAAATGAGCCTGACAAGCCGAGAGAATATTAATTTTCTCTCCCTTGATTTTATCTCCTCGCACATGTATTATTAAACTCCTTCTCATCAAGGCTACAATATGGAAATGATGAATGGTCGTCCAGATTGGCAATGTGGTTCGTAGAAGTGTGTGTATGTTATTTTGTGTGTGTGTGTGTGTGTGTGTTTGAAAGATACTGAGGAAGGGAGGGGGTTAGGTAGAGGTCAGACACACACATACAAACACAGCAAGATCGCAAAGTCACACATACACAGGCGCGCCGCCCGGGTAGCTAACCCTGCAGGAGATGGCCAGAGCTGTCTGATTGGGGTTCTGACCAAAATGAGATGGTAGACGCCCCCCTGCCCTAACAGTGAATGGCGGGGACACAGCCTGTAATAACCCCCACTTATGTGCCCTCACACAAACACACACACATACACACAATTGTTCCGCACGCACCAAAGTCCAAAGAAGTCACAAGTTAAAATTTCAGGTTTGCCATTCTGATTGCAGACCCCCCGGAGGGTGCAGGCTCTGTCAGCTCCCTGCAGGTATATAAAGTCTCATTACACAGTGTTCAGGCCCAATCAAGCAGTTGTACTGTTTCAACAGAGGGGAAAGTATACACTGAAAAAGGCACTCACCTCGCTTACCATCTTAAATAGAAAACTGAAAAGTGATCTCTCACTTCAACCTACATATGCTCAGTTTCACGCTGACACACATGTTCTGCAAAAGGCTCTGCAATAATTGTTACTCAAGGAATCCCAATTGTTAAGAATGCAAACATTTTACTTTGCGTGGTTTGTTTACAGGAGAAGGGCGGTTGTTTATGAGATGAGTAATTAATCTTGGAGCATAGACTGTATAAAAGAAGCGGATGCAGCTTCCTGGTCTTCAAAATGAAGCCCATGTCTTAGTGACTTAAGCCTGCAGTCTTTATAATGGCCAGCAGGGGGTTTTAGTACATTAGAAAATTAAAGAATATGATTGATATGCATTTTCCTAATGACTGTATGGTCTCAATCTCTAGTTTAAGTCTTCTTCAACACACCATGATGTTTTTTGTGTTGGTCCTATTTAGAGTAAATTAAGGATAAAGCAGTGTATGCATTATGGTGGGACTAACCGTGTGCACGTAGCTCCCCACACACCTGCCAGTAAAAGCCAGGCGGATGATGTGCAGCAGCTTGTTGAAAATGGTTTCCCCCCCTTAGCTACTTCGCTGCTTAGTGCCTCTCCCCAGCTCCACCCTGTTGTCCAAATAATGTCGGGGCACTTCTGGCTACAAATAAACAAGATGGCTACGGCCAAAATGTCATTCTCAAGGCTTTAAAAACAGTAGTCTTCAGTGGGTGACATCACAATGGCTGCATCTACATTTCAGAGTCATTTCCAGAGGGGCATGGTGTGCCACTCAATGCACTACATTAGAGAATGAAGTGATCTGGAAGTAAATTATTCCACCATGTAAATGTGAAAATATTAGTGTCGTAGTTAACAGTAAGCCATTCTGGGCACAAATGTATCGTGGATAATAGGACGGGAAACCGTGTTAATGTCAGGACAATCCATTGAAATTACGGAAAGCAAACTACAGCTATATGGCGTGCGATCATAACGCATTCTGCCAGCATCATTATGCGGGGAGATAGAGGCGGCAAATAATGTGTCTCCACGCTTTGAATCTGTCAAATCTCCATGTATTAAACATATCATTTCCCTCCTTATGGCCCCACTCCGACGTGTATCCCTGTGCGATTATCTTTCTCAGCTGTCAATCTTCACCGCTGGAGTTTAAATGAGCATGTAACGTTGCTGGAATGCTGTACGCACATGAGCTCAAGCACACACACTCACACACACACACAAACAAGGTTGATACAGTTTCGCCAGAAAACTACATGATGATGAGAGGCTTCCAGAGAAGCGGCGAACATGGGAGGGTGAAAAAAAGAGAATCGTTTCTTTCATCTGATATCACAACAGATCCAAGCGAGAGGGAATGTGCTGTAGTAGATGTGGGATGGCTGAAGAGATAGGGGAGGAACATGGTGTAGCTAAAATTAATAGAAAGGCTGCCACTTGAAAGGCTTCATTGAGTTTCTCTCGGCTGAATCCTTATTGACATCTCAAAAGTAACTTTTCAGAATTCACATTGGAAAGGAAAATAAAATCCCTGCCTTGTTTAACATCTGTAATATATCATCTCTGTTGGAAAGTTAGATATTTATAAAGAAAATCCAAAATGTAGCTACCGTCTGAATATTTCTCAACCTTCAACTCAGTCCTCACAACTTGTTGTATGAAAGGAACGCACAGCCAATGCTAGTGACTCTGTGGGTGTAACGTTTCCTACAAAGGGTACTACTGAGGCTGAACGTCATTGGTATTAGCCAATTTTGAGTCGGTGGTGGCGCAAGATAAAAAGCCAGGGGATCACTCTCACATTATTAAAAGTCATCTTCTGGGGGACATGAATGCTCTTACCAACTTAGATTGGAAATCCATCCAATCGTTTTTGAGATATATTACTCAGAACCAAAGATATCGACTAGTGGCGCCAGAAAGAAACTTAAGGAACAGCAAAGTCTTACGGGTTCATAACCTGGGACAATGAATATATGTATCACGCTTTTTCTATTTAAGATTTTTGCCCTTTTTTGTCACAGTTTAGAGAGATATAGGCTCCCCATGCTCATCCCAACTCTTCATATACAGACGCTTCGTCAGGACCCCTTGGCGTCATTTGTCAACGCAATGGGTAACCCTGCGTGTTAAACTGTGACGCTCCACTATGGTTCCTGTTTTAAACACGGGGAACATGTGGTTATTGTTGTGGATTAAAAAAAAACTAGTTGGTCAGGGTTAGGAAAAGATCATTGGTGGGGTTAAAGTTGTACGATTTTAGCATAACTGCAACAGGACACAAATAGGACAAAAACCACCATCTCCTGGCTGACTATGGTGAAGTCCTTTGTTACCCATCCACCAACCCCACCTACTCCTTATGCGTACCTTGTCGCTCTTACTTCTAGAGCAAGATGTCTGGAGTGTCCGACATTGTCACAGATGGGTTTGCAGTTGATAGCATGGTGCATTTTATACAGAAACTCTAGGGTTCCTTATGAGTCGGCACCAAACACTGAGGACCACGACAAAAAAAATAAATGAGAATGGGCTGGGCCTGTGCCTTAACCTTTAGGCTCCTGGGGCGCTCCATCTATACGAGATTTCATGACGATCCATATTGACGAATACTGCGGACCAACTGTCTGACTTACAGTTCAATTTACCACCATTGGCAGCCTTGTAGCTGCGCCGCCAGGGGGGCTTAAATCATGCCTCAGGTGTGGAGGTTTTGAAAATTGGATTTGAAAATCAAGGTTGACAAATAAGGGGTTCCTGGGGGGCAAAGACTTGGTATTTCAAGATTAAAGTTGTATCTTTTTAATAGACTTTTTCCGCACATCCATAGTAGTGTGTGTTTAGTGTTTAGCTGTGATGCTGTTCATATCACACTGTTACAAAATCAAAATATGTTTCGGAAGATAAATGAAAGATATACATTGAGATGTTGGTTTCACAAGATTGAAATGTTTCATTAAGTAATGTCGAAGTGTTGCAAACTCTAAAACTGTCTCACCAGATGTTTATGGGCACGTATAACTGCACTCCCACGGTGGATTTATCCTAAACCAATAGTATGGAAGAGAATGTGCTACAGTATATTGCTTCTTTTGTTCTTTCCTATTATTATTACATAAATTGCCTGTATTCACACAAACAGCCCACTTTATGTGACATATCAGTGGCTATCACAGAACAATCTCTCCCACAGCGTTATCTCTCCCATAGCTTCTTCGCAGTCAATAAACCGTGGATGAGCCACAGTCACTTTCTATTTTTTTACATCATATTTTCATTTCAGCGAGTTATAAGTAAAGCTCATTATTGTTAATGCATAGTTTCACCCAGACCAAATGGGAGCGATTGTATTGTTTGAGAAACTGAGTAAACAGACATGTTAAATTTCATTAACCAGCAGGAATGATAGCATTCAGATTCCCAACTTGCCTTATTGAGTTGAACTATTCTGCCTCAATAGTTTCATTCGATCCATTTCTATCTCCATGAAATCCCCATAAGGACTTGCACCTTTTCCTTTTTTTTTTAATTCATTGTGAGCAAAGCTGCACATCAGTATTTATTTCTGGGATAAGAGGCCAGGAGTAAAATGAATTGAACTATCCTGAAGCAAAGGGATAGGCTTAACCTTTGGGTGCTGAAATTTAGCAGCAATTCACAGCAGCCCCCTCAACCACTTAATCCTCATACACAGAGATTTACATACCCCACTTGGATGCTTGCGCAGACAAACATCAAGCCTGTCTCTCCAGAATACACTGTGTGGAACACAGACACACACATCGCCGCCACGTGCTGGGCTAACGCGTCCTCGGGATACAGAGCATCCGAAGGATAGCAACACTGCTGAGCCCAAACAAAATCAGTGAGCCCATTAAATGAGGCATGACTCAGAATTCGTGCGTAATTTCTCTTGATGGTGTCTCAACGTGTTTTCAAGTCATTTATATAACGATGCAGATGATTCACAGAGGAGGGGGGAAGAAATGGAGCAGAAAAAGAGCATATTGACTCTGCTGAGCGTCCCTCAAATTATGTCCCCGAATGTACAGTGGGGCAGTTAGCAGAAGGTCAGCGTCATGATGTAAGCTCTGGAGGTCAGCAGTGTGACACTGTGGCACCAACAAAGTGAAATAATACAAGTGTTGTCTCTTCTATTCAATTAGCTTTACATCTGCAGCACACAGCTGATAAATGGATCCCCACGCTGCCAACACTCATACAGTATGACACCTTTTATTGTGTAAAACAGGCAAATAATGAACCACAGATCAAGGCTATACCACATAATTCTTGAGCATTTGTGTGCATGCATCGTGCATTTACAGGCAAAGATATGTGAGAATCATTTGCTTTTCACAATCCAGCTCATGTGACACCTTAAAAGGTGTTAGTAGGAGGACAAATTTAAACAGTGGCGTCTTCGGCGTCAGCCCCCTGTGAAGTGAAAATGAAAGGTGAAGATAAAGTGGAAAGGAAGACGGGTAAGCTCCTACAATTAAAGACCCTAGTCAGCTGCCATGGAGAATAGTCTCTGGTGCTTCTCTGGGAAGTCTCCAAGCACATGCTCAGAGAAACCAGGTGGCTTTGCTCAATCCATAGGATAACTGAGATGGAGATTAAGGCATGGCTGGAAACTTCCAACAGGCGGGGATGTCCTCTGTGATTAGAAAGGATTTGATGGCAGCACTGCCACCGAGGATCCCAAAATCATCACTTCTTATGCTGTTCACTTGGTGATTTCATTCAAAGTGACTCACAGTAGCATGTTGAAATATAATTTCAGCCCTGGTTACCCCAGTGGGAATCAGACTCCTCACCATTAAAAAAAAATGCTCCCAGTCTTTGCATGGCACTATCCAGAAATGTGACAGATTTGGATTTTCAGTCAGCCACTTATTTCTGCTTATGCCAACTTGCTGAAAACTTGATGAAATGAAGGGGAGGCCCAGAGAAGAGGTGGAATCCATTAGTTTACAAGGTAATGGACAAAACACCTTGTTGTTCTAGTTCGTGTTATAACAGTGATCAGGCTAGCATACAGCCTGTTCGGCTATTTGGCTGTATTTCGGCTGTTTGACTATTCGCAGATGCGTATTAGTCTGGAACCTCGCTGTTCATTTTCAATTCCCAAAGGGTGTTATCAATGGTGGGAACCAAAATGCCTCTGGATGCAATTAGAAAGACCTACGACCAATCAGAGCAATGGAACGTTACCTACAACCAATCAGAGCAAACAAACGTGACCTATAACCAGTCACAGCAACAACATGTTTCCTACAACCAATCAGAGCAAAGAACACTAGAACAATGAAACGACATAGCACTGAGTGACGCATGAAAGTCGGGGCGGTCCTTGGTCTGTGTTGAATCAATAAAGAAAAAGGTGAACTTTCTAAAATAACGGCCAAACAGTACACTAGTATTGATTTCTGAAAACATTTTAGGCATAAAAACTAGCAACACTATAACAAAATCTTGATTCTTATTTGATCGGCGGTGCCTAGTTTGACAGTTTGATTGTTATGAGCCTGGTAAAGTGCACTGGACACAGCACGCCAGTTACGGTCAGTAACTATGTTCGGTAACAACATTCAAGCATGACACTCCATCAGATATTGTCCTAAACCCGCCCCACAAGAGCATGCTAACAAGCATGCTTAACTTCATCCAAACCACTATTTGCCTAAACCTAACCAAGTAGTTCTGTTAAAGACTAAACCAAATGTTTGAAAGTGCATATGGGTTGAAGGACTTGAAAAGACGGTTGTCACTCCCATACTTCTCCATGGTAATTCCAGAGAACGTCTGAACAAGTTAATGCACTTTCTCATATATCAGCTTAACAGTAGGAGAACAGGTGAGAAACAGGCAACACAGTAACAGAATCTTGATGGTTACGTTTAGTAACTATGTCCGGTAACATTAAAGCATGATGCACCAGCCAGAGTAACTGAAGCATAGGCTTGGGAGATGTGTCTGGGTCCCAGGCTGGCTGGCATACACTTAAGTATAAAGATTAGACAATTATCAGAGACACTGTAGCTATAAAAATTATTTATATGCAACCTTTTTCACTGGATATATAGCTTCTATCACTACGGTTATTAGAACATGCACAAAACTATGATTAAGGTCACTTAAATCCTCAACGTTCAATATTTGATGTATTTTGTGGGTTACTCACACAGCAATGATGACGCCATGTTGCCATGAGCAGCCATGATGTCTGACGCCCTCTGACCAGTTACACATTACCTTCATAACAGCACCGGCCATGCTTTTTGATTTATTACTCATCTTATAATTTAAGGGGGGCGAGTCGCAGCTAATGGTTGCCATCATCCTCCATCCTCCTTAGAGCTGGATGCACTAATCAATGCAACTTTGACAAACAACATTTCCCACAACATGCATCATGTTACTAACAGCAGGGGGGCTAATAATATACATTTGATATAACATTGATCTACTGCCAGGAATGTAAAATTAAAAGTGTGTATGCACGCACAGAGTACGGTGCACCTTAAAGTTAACTTTTAATATCATAAAATATTCTGATCATAACTAAGGACAAATTTGCTGTATGAAAAAAAAAGGTACGGCATCTATAGAATGTGGTAAACGTCTACTATGCAGTGATAAATTGTGTTTTAATTGCTATAAAATATATTTATATAGCTATATTTTCAGATTAAATCCCTCCCGTCTCATTTATTCCTTTTCAGATGGGGGGTGGGGTGCAGTGGATAGATGTGGATGTTTAAAAAAGCAAGCAAATAATGAAGTACATGAAGGAAGCAAAAAAAGGTCTCCAGGGAAGTCTAATCACTTTCATTTGGCATCTCTGAAGAATTAGACCAAGTTAAACAGAGTAAAGCTGCCACGCAGGCAGCAGAAAGTGACGCCGAGCTGGAGATATGATAATGAACGGCTTTCACCTTGAGGTCATTAAATAATTATCTTGTCGTAGGTTTAAGGGCTCATGTTTAAAATAGGATGTCCCATCACTCCAGCTGTTTGTATAGGAGGGACTATAGAAATCATCACCCTATGATATATACATTGCGGGAGCAGAACACCTTGCCACGCTAGATCTATTATTCAAGTTTGTTTGCATTAAAGAAAGAAAGTGAAAGTGGGGTGAACTGTGTTTTTGTGTGTGACTTGGTAAAGGATTATAAGAGCATTAATCAAAAGCACATTAGGGTAATATGTAGCTGATCATTTTCTAAATATCTAAATCAATATTTGATGTAATGGGGGTTATGCTCGTATTCATCTTTGTTCTATAGTCCTCCAGACATTAACTACTAACATCAGCGCTTCCAAGTGTCTGTCTGTCACTGAAAACAGAGGCTGAAAGAAAGTGTTTCCAATTTTGCTGTGAGAAAAATCTTCCCTACCGTCCTCTTCTTCATTCTCCTCCTCTTGTGCCCTTTCCTGTTTTTCCCTCTCACTGGGCTTTACTGGAACAAATCATTAGTAACACATACTGCTGTTTTTCTCTGGCTGAGCCGGGCTAATTTTGACACACTCATTATGCCTTCTCTCTTTCTGTCTCTCTTTCCTCTTCCTCGCACAGACTTTCTCTCTCTAAGCCCTGACCTCCCTTCCTCCTCTAGTTGCTGCACACTGGGCCGTGCATTACATCTCTGTGAGAGCTGCCTCTCTCTCTCGAGGGTTGCCTGGGGTGAAGGCCCTGCTGGGCAGAGGTTGAACCATGGCCGCGGTCCGATCTCTGTCAAAGGATGGCTAATTCTGAGCCTGATCAGAGGTGTGCTTCCTCGGGAACCCGCTGAAACTGGCAGCTCAAACAGGCTCTCTTGTTCCTACCTCTAATGTTTCCAAATTTGTGTTCTCCTTCTCACTCAATGTCTGTTCTCTTTTCTTGCTTCATGTCGGGCCAGTGCAGGGCATGCTTGGAGCCGACTGCTGCGCATGGCAGGAGAAGAAAAAGAGGGAGGGAAGGAAGCAGATGCTTGTGACAGTGTGGGGGCAGTAATGAGGGTCCCTACGACGGAGAAACAATCAGTAAGGCCTGAACACACAGCCCACTTGCACACACACACGCAGAACAGCGAGGGAGTAATGGGCTGGCAAAGGCCCGCGGCCAGTCTCACTGGCACACACACACACACACAGACACACACACACACACACACACACACACACACACACACACACACACACACAAACATGGTGAATAATGAAGAGGGAAACCACCACCATCACTGTGGACCACTCACTGAGCAAAATAAAACCAGCCAAAAGTATATCACTTGCACCATATTTGTAAAATATTTATTTTGAACAAACAAATACCCAGCCTGGCTCAGGTGAAACAGCTCAGGATGAAACTACAGTAAAGGGAAGCAGGGAGGGAAATTTTCTGGCATTCTCATCCGTTCTGCCTCATGCCAGGACAGCAGATATGACATCCCAGTGTGTTCCCCAAGCCTGCCTCTAATATGCACGCGAAGCCCTTCAAAAGCATTACCCCGTCGACGGGAGATGCTTTTATTGTGGTAGACGTTTCAGCGTGAAGGAGGTTCGATTCACCAAAGCGAGGGTGCAGAGGAGGGAAAACAAACGGTACTTGCCGAGTGTGGGGTTCACGTTGCTGCGCAGACATTTCAAGAAGTGGGGCAGGGGGAGGATAGAGTGCGTGTTGAGGAAAACGAGGTTTGAAAATAGCCTGGGATAAAAAAGAGACAGCACAGCTTCTCATGTGCGCACACTTACAGCGCCGCAAAAAATGCACACGACAACGGGCAAAAATGCATGCATAAATACACGGACGACACGCGGTTGCTTGCCTAAACAGAATGAAGAGTCTAAATCAGCGGCACACCAGACAGTTTCAGCGGAGGAAGATTGATTACAATTGATCGTGTCACCGCAGAAGTGGTACGTCTTAATCTGTCTCCCCTTTTAAGGCCTGTAGATCAATCCGCTGAGCTTGATTTGGTTAAGATAGCCATCAGGCAGAGGGAAGACTTACAGCAAGGAAGATGTTAAATCAAATGATAAACACAAAAGAATGCTGTGTAATGCTGTGTCTGATTCATTTCTTGTTCAATGCACCATTGTGACCTCTGGGGAATTACATTGAGGCTGTGCTTTTTAGCTGCAATGACTCACATTTTGAATTTAAGGGGTAACTTTAAAGTAATAACTTGTCTTTTTTCTCTTGTAAAGGTAAAGATGAACTGTGAAAGGTCTTGAACCTTTTTCCTGTTTTTTATAGCTTGAAACGCTGCCGAGACGCAAACCACGACTGAGGGTGCACGCTGGCACCGCAGTACCACCTTGTGTCTGTGGATTTGTGCGTGTGTGTCAGCTCATGACTCATATCAGGGGTCTCGAGACGGACAGCAGTTGGTTTGCATTACGTTTACAGTAACAGTGATGTATTTGACCCTGGTGTTTACCCTAGCCTCACCCCCACAGACGTGAACAGACAATGACACAGTTAGAGCCGTGTACACAGACTCTCAGACATAAAAATACACACGTACGCGCACATTCACTATTACACATTTTCCTGTTCCCTGCTTGACGCTTGGGAGACAATTTGAAACGGTGGGACCATGGACGATCAGCCCTCTGCTGTAATTGGGTCCCTTGTCACCCAGCAAATTCATGTCAGCATTGGTCACATGGGATACTAATCTAAATGGCATCGGTGCCCTACTTTGTGTGTGTATGCATGTGGGTGTGTGTGTGTAAGAGAGACAGAGAGGAAGAGAGCTATGGGAAAGCCAAAGGAGGTGTGGTAACTTTGAGAAGCAAAGTGAGAGGCTGCTTGTAAATTGTGTGCAGGGCTGTCAGTGGGCTACGGTTCAACAGAGCTGGATTCCAGCTGTGTATATGACAACTGAACATGCAGTCTGGCTCAACTTGTTTCCTTTGGTTTACAAGAGGTAAGTGTAGAGAGCTACCAAAGAAATGCAACAACTGGGCCCCGTTTGAAGCTTCAGAAAAAGTTTCAAAGACAGTTTTTAAGGTGGGTGGTGAGAAGTCACTGAGAGAGAGAAAACTAAAAACAATCTTGTTTAAAATTCAGTATGAGTAGTAATAACTGTGACCTTAATTCACACATTTATCATCATGTCATGTCTTTTAAATTAGTGGTAACCTCCAGTGCTGAAAAAAGAAGTCAATGTGGAAGTACCAGAAACTGCAGTTCATCAAGGCTGACAATCCCCATAGACCTACAGGAGAAGTACACATGTCTGCAGCCTGGTACAAAAAACGGTTTTGGTCTCTAGTTGTACGGTGGGGAGGATTTCCTTATAACTCACTCGTTGAAACTATATTTAGACTTAAAGTTATGCATAACTGAGGGGATGGCCGCTGTGAGTGAAAGGCGGGTGCCATCACAGGAGACTGTAGGCGTAATTCAGCCCACCTCAGCTCAGTTCACGCTCCACCTCTTTGCCCATTTTTGGATTAGCCAAGAGTTAAAGGCAGTGTAATGATTTTGATGGTTAGAGTCACA
The DNA here is from genome assembly GCF_963691815.1 of Echiichthys vipera. Lineage (NCBI taxonomy): Eukaryota > Metazoa > Chordata > Actinopteri > Perciformes > Trachinidae > Echiichthys > Echiichthys vipera. The sequence continues at coordinate 27,242,537 of NC_139844.1, forward strand.
AGAAGCCGCCCACTTTGAGTGTAATTTTGGCTGCTCAGACGCCTATGGGTGTCTGTATTTTATACAGTCTATGGTTTTGAACCAGCCAATCGCTAAACATGCTGCAGCTGTGTGTATTCCTGTTCTTCAATCCTCAAAGCAATTTCAGTCAAAAAACAACTGGACTGGTTGTTTGTCTAGGAAGACGTTTCACCTCTCATCCAAGAGGCTTCATCAGTTCATGTACGCATCTGACCAGGCTGGGACTAGACCAGGACCAGGACCAGGACCAGGACCAGGCTGGGACTGGTCCAACTAACTGGTGTGGAGATCCAGGTATTTAACCTCTCACAAGGCCGATGATGTCACTGTGAACAGTTGTCACACATGGCCCGGGTGACCCCAACGACTGTCGTTCAGACTCAATAGAGCACTAACGAAGTCGAAACCAACTGCCCACCAACGACTGTCACTCTAACGACGGGCGTGGGCACGTGGAGCACAAAGGGTGTCAGTGACATCATCGGCCTTGTGAGAGGTTAAATACCTGGATCTCCACACCAGTTAGTTGGACCAGTCCCAGCCTGGTCCTGGTCCTGGTTCAGTCCCAGCCTGGTCAGATGCGTACATGAACTGATGAAGCCTCTTGGATGAGAGGTGAAACGTCTTCCTAGACAAACAACCAGTCCAGTTGTTTTTTGACTGAAATTGCTTTGAGGATAACGATGACCTGGACGAATGAGAACATTCACAGGCCTGTTCTTCAATGCAACTTCATGGGTCAACCAGACACAGGACTTTCATCCAGGAGAATGTCTTTCATCTCCAGTGTGAAACCTGGAGACCTAACCAAGCAGTTGTTACCTAAATCTTACCAAACATCAACCACATGTTAAAAACTGATAATTTGGGAAACGCTCATGTGGGTTGGATTAGAGGGTAAACAACATATGTGGCCATATGGGTTGAAGGACTTGTTGAAACGATGGTTGTCAGTCCAGACATTCCTACAACAGCAGTGCTGAAGTCTTAGCTTGGGATCAAATTCCCCTTTCTATGTTGCCCTCATCCCCACTGGTGCTCTTATACAAGAAATACTTTCTAGCGAACGTCTGAACGAGGTGATGAACTCGGGGTAAAGAGAATTATGTGAAATTAATCAACAACCCTTGAGCAAATCAGAATAACATATTAATCCAGGCCATTGTATAATAAATATAAATGATGACCTTTAGAGAGATGTCATGTTTCCTCAAGTAGAGTGAAGATGAGTCACTTTGCTGGAAATACTACTAAAATATGAAACTAGTGAACTGTAGTTTTTAAAAGGTAATGCCCATGTGCATCAAAGGAAAGCTAAAGTAAAGACAGCAGTCTAGTATATGTGAAGTGGCAGAAGTCATAGTAAACAAACCTTAAATCCATAATGAATGCACTTTTGCTAATGAAAACGAATCGGGCATGTCTAAGATTTCAGTATGAGATCATAAGATTACGATAAACAAGTACTAGAGATAGATATTTAGTGTATCTGGAAAGAATATAGTAAAAGGATATAGTCAATAGTGAAATTATCTTCAACACCAGGGAGAACTGTCATTTATCACATCCTGCCAACACAAACAAAATGTCTCCATCTGTGATCCTTAGTCGATAAATATCAAGCAGTCTAGATTGTTTGTGATATGTCGCACCTGTCTGAAGCACAGACAGCAGCACAATGATCAAAGTCGTTGCCTTGATGGCTCCTATAGAGGCAGGTGGGAAATCTGTTGGCTATGGCTGCAAACTCCCAAAGTAAGTTTGTACAATGTACCGTGAAAGTCTGCGAGTGCCATCTGTGTGGGGCTAAGTGATGAACTAGGAAGCCGCTGACACAATAATTGCAGGCATTTAACAATGAAGCTGAGAAAAAGGGAATAAAAAAGTTGTGTGAATCAAAGTGGTAGAACCACAGGATGGACAGAGATAAAAGAGTGGCAGAAACTTTGAGTCAGAGATTGCTAATTATCATGAGGGGGACATTTGGCACTGAGCATGTGGTCTTTCTCAGATTTTAAATGCTGTACTAATACAGTGTTTGGTCAGGCGCCGGTGTCACAACATGCGTCATTCCCAGTTTGTGTGCGTTTGAGCTACCGAGATGACATAAACACCCTCAGTACAGTGAGTACCGGAAAATTATGCAATGACTGTACGGTCATGTCAAAGTAATTTGTTTACCTTCCAATAAAAAAGACTATCTCAGGCTGCTTTATCCGGTTTCTGCTGGCAGGGCTAAGAGAAAGCATACTGTGCGACAGCCTGAGGGATGGTGGACTAATGTTACTTCGGCGCCTCTTAACGACAAAAGGATACTTTGTGGCTCTTCAACATCCAACCTCGCCCTCTAAAAGGAATGGCCCTAAAGAATGAATACACAATAAAATCCAGCGGGTCCCATAACTGTTTTAACGTTTTAGTAAAAGAAAATTGAATCCATAATATTTGTATGCCATTCATATGTGTGGGGACTGAGCAGGACATCTCTTTCAAGTCAGCACTCTAGTGTACATCTTTCCTTTGAGTACAACAATGTACACATCCTGGACAGAGATGACAGATGGTTTGAAAGAGGAGTAAAAGAAGCATCTATGTAAAAGTAGAGAAACCATCTCTAAACAGAGGAGGAGGGCTGAGACACCACTTATCTCCAATTTACAATGCTGCCCTTTCATCCCTTTCCAGAAGACTCAACAATCTAACCTCAAAGAACAACTGTTCACAAACGGCCCCATGTGACTCCAACGACTGTCCTTATAACCCAGTAGAGCACAATCAAGGTCAAGACCAACTTCCCACCAACGACTGTCACTCCAACGACTGTCACTCCAACGACGGTCACTCCAACGACGGTCGTTGGGACTTGGAGCACAAAGGGTTCCAGTGACATCATCGGCCTAATGCACGCCCTCACTAGAGGTTAAATACCTGGATCTCCACACCAGTTAGTTGGACCAGTCCCAGCCTGGTCCTGGTCCTGGTCTTGGACCAGTCCCAGCCTGGTCAGATGAGTACATGAACTGATGGCAAGGCAGTCCCAAGATACTTTAAGATATAAACAAGATGAGCCATCAATGGACAACCTGCAGTGAGGTTAATTCACTCTAAAATTCTCATTTGTGTTTGATATTGAAGTATTTTTTTTATTATATTGACACAAATCAGACTCCATCCTCCCGAGCCACATGCTGTGAATACCATTCATAGCATGACACAATTCAAAAGCAGAGTTTGTGGCGATATGATGGGACCAGTTTTTTTAAATGCTACGGAACAATGTGCCGGCAAGAATACTAATTTGTGAAAGTCTATTAAATATCTACTCTCGCAGTCAGACGTTGTTCAGAAAGAGCTTGGTTTTGTCAGAGCACACACATATTTCTCGAAAGGTCCAAGAGAAACAACAAATGACAACAACCTTGTAATAAGATTGTTTTGTATAATACTGTTCCCAAGGCCAGGGTTGGACTTTCAATTTAAACTTTTAAGACAACATGGATGAAAAGACCTTAACATGCTCTGAATAATCTTCCCCTGAGTTGGATGCCTCTAAACTCACGTGGGAGTGGACAGCATGTTCTCTCTGGAAATAAAGATAACAGCGGTAATTGCCTATCAAACACCTTCACCTGATGGAAACCGTCAGGTTCAAGTGATGGAGATTTTGGAGGTTTTGGCCTCCTGCACAGGACCATATTCCTTTTATGCATGCCCTTCAGATGGAGCGCAGGTTTCTTCAGCTGAGAGCCCGTTAATGGTAAAAAAAATTAATGGTTGTAAGCTTTCAAACGGTGCAATTTCGTTTCTAGCTCCGAGGGCTGAACCGCTTCATCAGACAACCTTCTGATGAGAGAACTCACTATGGCAACAGGACTCAAAGAATGGCGTGGCTGCCCTGTAGGTTAACCTATACCTTTTTTCCTTGTGGGACCAGATTCTGGGAATTACCCGAACAGGTTGTAAAAGCTTTAAAAAAAAAAAGCGTGTGTCAGGAGACATCAGACAAACAGTTTTTGCCAATTAACAGGTCGATCTAAGCCTTGAACTTGAAATGCAAAAAAACAGAGGCTGGTTATTCCAGTGTACCTTGTTTTTGATTAAGTACCCTCCTGTAAGTGCTGTACAGAAGAGAGCTTTATTCTTTGTAGTCTGCTTTGAGTGGTTTAGTAACCTACTGGTGATGACTACCTATCAGCCTCACTGCTGCGAGACAAAAGACAGAAAGGAGGGAGAGAGGGGGGTGCAACATGAACAATAGACCAAAGGAATGAGACCAGCTCACCTTTCTGTCTGATCCATGCACATCTAAATTCGTGTTGATTGGGGAGGAAGGGTGTATTGTATGTACTCGCTGGTGCAATTGAGTGCAGAGGATGCTGTCTGCCAATGGCAAATCGCTTCTTTTTGTGTGACCAAAGCAGACATTTAAACACATTGTCCTGACAATGTGTTGTTGTTTTCACTCAGTAATAACACACAGTTAGGAGAAAAAATACAATATTCTTTAATACCAGACCCAAAAACAACCCTACAGTGTCAGGTAACAAAGATGATGAAAGAGAAATGTTAGAATGAAAGACCAGAGCAAAAAAGAAAAATCACAGCTGCAAAAGAAAACATGTGCACAAACTACACTTACTGACGAAATGTTCCTGCCCAGAACCCAGAAGTTCGGGCGAGGTGCTCGAGGTATTGATTGGGTGATTTGTATGTGTTGCCGCTGCTCCTGAAATGTGTCTAGGAACATGTGTTGATGGATGTGTCTGTGGCTGGGCTGTGAGCCTGTGAGGGCCAGGGTGGGTGCTGGGAGCGCTCTGACAGCCTCAAGGTTACCCACGTGGCACCCAAAACAGATGGATGCCCCCGGTCGTAACTGTCTGTAATGTGTTCAACTCCATCTTTCCATACCTCTCAATACAACATCTCTCTCATTCGCTCACTGAGGCAGTTTGCAGAAAGTGTAAGAGGAGTGGTTTCAAGAGACAGGAGTGGAAATCATGATTTTGATTCGTCACAGCTGGAGAACTTCCACGTCTTCTCCTGGGTGCAAGAACTACGATACAAGGTTGTTCACTGTTGTGTTCTCGGTCTGTGTTAAAGGAATGGGTCATAATGGTTTTGACTGTGAGATGAGAAAATCGATATCATTCTGATGTCTGTCCGTTGTGCATTAAGCTGTTATAAAGATGTGTTTAGCCTAGCTACTTCAGCAAAAATGAAATGTAAAGTGATAATTTGTTATTGTTAAGTTAAGCTTAACAGAATATGCATATTTAATGCACATACATGAGGTTGATACTATTGTCGGAATGAAAGCAAATAAGTGAGAAATATGTTACATTTTAACTTTAAAGCTGTGTTTGCTTTATTTTGCCTGGTTGGGGGCAGCAAAGCACGCTGAAAACACAACATCAACGTGATTTCATCTCATAGATAGGTCTTGTTACCCACCAACTTAATGTCTGACTTTTAAGCTGCTAAACACTCCACTACGTCTACAAGCTAGTTGTCTGTCTGCCATTTGATGCTTGGCAGGTAGCATACAGAGGGGGTTATAGAACTGTCTTTGCCTTAAAGAGCTGCCTGCTGCAGCTTGAAATAAAGTTAAGGGTATTCTTTAGAGTTTGACCATAAAACATGGCATGGAGCCATGCAAGCTGCTTTAAATCCCACTCTGCTGTTGGTTTTGTGATATTCTGCTAATTGATATGTGGCAGTAATGCACCAAAAACAAAGCAATAAAGACTACTGGACTACTGGAAGGGAGGCGGGGGGAATTCAGCCCACAGTCTCTTCTAGCCTGTCTGTTCTATTTTATAACCCCCCCCCCCCCCCCCCCCTGTACAGTTGTCATGAGCAGAGAAACTTTCTCTAGAGACCAAAACCATTTTTTCAGGTAGGCTGTTCATTCATTCATTCATTCATTAATCTTCAACCGCTTGTCCCTGTCGGGGTCGCGAGGGGCTGGAGCCGACCCCAGCTGACATCGGGCAATGAGGCGGGGTCCACCCTGGAGAGGACGCCAGTCTATCGCAAGGCAAATAGAGACGAACAGAGACAGACAACCATTCACACCTACGGGCAATTTAGAGGTAGGCTGTAAACATGTTAATTTCTGCTGTAAAGCTGGGCATTTTAACACAGGGGTGGATGGGGATTGACTCACTTTTGGAGCCTCAAGTGACCATTTGAGGAAGTGCAGTTTTTGGCACTTGTGCATTGGCTTCATTTTTCAGTACCAGAGGTTGCCCCTTGGGTTACACACAATGAGTATTTGTGAGGGACTGTGTCTACAATTAAATTACACTGGGCACCTTTAATGAGAACAGAGAAATAGAAATATTGAATAGTGCTGCTTTAAGTCAACAACAAAGACATACTCCTGCAATAAGACTAATGGCTCAGACATACAGCAATATACATTCACATGTGAAAATAAAAATAAATGATCCAAGACATTTGAAAACCACACATCTCTGCAACACACCCATCCATTGACACTCATGATGAGTTACATCTCCCACTCTTCTCCTCCATCTTTTTTTTTTTTTACCCGTTTTACAATTTCTTTTCTTTTAGCCCTGGGGCATTTAGGCTGCGGAGCACCACATATATCCAATTATACCACGGCTCTGAGCACGGCGGTGACACATCGATTGACACAAGCAACATCCACTCTTATCACAGTGACATGATGCAGTGCTGGGCAAGCATCATTAGCCTGATCAGCCAATGGCGGGGTAGCTCGTTAGACCCCCAAGGGCTGGACATGCAGCTCCGGTTCTAATACAGATATCATAAGACAAGGAAGAGAAGTGATAAAGTGATGACGAGAAGAAGAGAGATTATAAACCTTGAAGGGACAACTTTATGTTTGTGCACTCTTGTGTATGTATGCCTATCCGGGTAATTCACTGGGTTGATGTCGGGCAATTACACTTTTCCTCCAGCCACAACGGCATAACAACAGGAGCAGCTTCCTCAAAGCAGTAAACCTCCATCATCCAAAACATGTTCCTTTGTGGCAATACTGCAGACAGCTGTTAAGTGGCGCCGCCTGATCATGTGACGCCTCAGTCATTTCTCATCTCATCTCATCTCATCTTCATCCGCTTATCCGGGGTCGGGTCGCGGGGGCAGCAGCTTTAGCAGGGGACCCCAAACTTCCCTTTCCCGGGCCACATTAACCAGCTCTAACTGGGGGATCCTGAGGCGTTCCCAGGCCAGTGTGGAGATCTAATCTCTCCACCTAGTCCTGGGTCTTCCCCGAGGCCTCCTCCCAGCTGGACGTGCCTGGAACACCTCCCTAGGGAGGCGCCCAGGGTTCATCCTTACCAGATGATCCTGAACCACCTCAACTGGCTCCTTTCAACACAAAGGAGCAGCAGCTCTACTCCGAGTTCCTCACGGATGCTGAACTTCTCCCCCTCTCTCTAAGGGAGACTCCAGCCCCCCTCCTGAGAAAACCCATTTCAGCCGCTTGTACCCGCGACCTGGTTCTTTCGGTCCTGACCCAGCTTTCATGACCACAGGTGAGGGTAGGAACGAAGATTGACCGGTAGATCGAGAGCTTTGCCTTCCGGCTCAGCTCTCTTTTCGTCACAACGGTGCGGTAGAGTGACTGTAACACCGCCCCCGCTGCTGCCTCAGTCATTTCTAACCAACATATTTGCCTCAACTACTACAATAAGGAGAGTGAGATCGTTGTAGAGTATGCTTTTGGGATAGGTTGTGCCCTGAGGATAAAATCATTCTCTATGGAACTCTTTTGGCCCATTTCTGATCTACCTGTGGTATTTATAGGAAAACGTTCTCATATTTCTATGCTCCACTTATAAGCCCTCTTTAGCCAAAAGGTACTTCCACACACACTGAAAAACTTTCCATAAGCCTTTGGAAGAAGAAAAACCTTTCACACGTCTATTTCCCCCATTTCCCCCCCACTTTCCTTTCCTGATTAATCTTCATATCGATTGCCTTCACTGGCTGAAAAAAAGAGGCCCATGTATTATGATCTGAAGTTGCCAATGCTACATCTGTGCCCAGCTGAAACTATGCCAAGCTCCACGGTTCCCGGAGAGTGCCTCATAGCCAACTAAACACTGCTCAACACCTGTTGGCCAGGCCCAGCCAGCATCGAGCTACTTAATCCCATTTACAGAGACAGCAGGTTAAATTATTCAATGCTGCAATGAAAACTCCTTCAGTACTCATTGTGAGGAGGTGTATAGATACCACCAGCTTGTGCATGTGAGTCTTTTCACATTTTCTTATTTATTCTAAACGCTTCACTCATCATTGTCTTCAAGACAAAGTCAATAGCGTCTCCGTGTGACTACATTTACCCCACCCCCAGAGGGACGATGCTGTTATTATTGTTGATTTTCTACTGAGAAGCACATTGTGGGCCACAGGAAACACATCTTGCTCTTCAACCCCGAACCTCTTTTGTCCTTTTCTTTTTTCTCTCCTCAGTTTCTCCCCAATGAGCGGAGCAAAAAATGACTACGAGGCAAATTACATTATTATTTTCTTTTAAATAGTGAAGGAAGCGAAGCCGCTGTTGTGTTATTTATATAAGCAGTTAGCCAGATATGGTAACAGCCCTCTGAGCATGCCTTGGAAAGTAAATTAAGGACATTGGGTTGAGCAGCAGCAGAGGGTTGGATGGGATCAATACACTGACAGAGAAATTCATCACTAAATCTATCTAAGCAATTACTGATGTCAGCACCAAACTGACGAACAGTGCTCTGTTGGCCGTCTACGGCGTCCATTCTCCACCCTCTCTGTTTGTTTACCAATTTCCTGACTGTGGAACAATGCAGCGACCTTTGCAAAGATAATTCTATTATGTAAGTTGAGCCATTGCTCTGGATGTGGAAGAGGGGTGTCCACCGCTCTTCTTGCTCGGAACACAGCTCCCATGTCCTTGGATTTAAATGGAAATATGCAGTATTCATAGAAGCTGACAGGGAGAGGCCCTCTCAGAAAACAGAGAGGAGAGGACGAGAAAAGACGAAGAGAAAAAGGGGGGACGGATACGAGACGACAGGGAGATGGAGATGAGCATGACAAAAGCAGCGAGCCAGGACCAAACTGGATGACAATGCTATAAAAAGAGTTCATCCCTCCACACCCCGTTTTTAAGCGGTGCCGGGCACGTTATGCACCTCCAGATTGCCCAAGTGGCTCTGAAAATGGCCTGTACGGTACAAAGAGCCCTGCAAATTTCCTTTGTGTCTTGTTCCCATAAGTAAAGGTGTGCTGTGACAATGTGCGGGCTGCTGGGGTACACACGCATAAATGCCTGCAGAGGTTTTATTCTTCTTCTCTTCGCCACCTAGAGCTCTGGCTACAATTGAGTGCAGAGAGGGCACAGAGGCTCGAACACTAACAATCGGCACATATGAAACTACGAGAGGCTCCACTGGCAGAAATGTTCACTTTACTTTGTTCAAGTTTCTTCATTTGGACAATGGGTAGAGACCGAGTCAGAGAAGCAGACAATTACTGATATTTGCTGCCAGCTATCAGAGAGGGAGAGGCTGAGAGAGAAACAGAGGGAGAAGCTCCACTCCTGCATTGTTAATTAAAAACTCTCTCTCAGCACTGTGCTCACTGAATAAAAGGACACATGCGAGTACAAGGCAAAGACTGGGTTCACCCTTTCTCATTTTTATCAAGCTACGTCGATTGAACAATAGAACTGTTGTTAATACGATTGTATGGAATTACATTGGATTGTGCATTGTTGAGGAGGTTGCACGATATTCTCTCTATGATCCATAACTATAGATATTGGATGGACTGTATGCTTGTAGTGGGGGATAGTTAAGGGAGAGAGAAGTCCAAGAGGCAAAGCAGGAGAGGAAAATAACAGGAAAGCTGATTTCATGCTTGGGGGATTGCATCTTATTCTCTCCCAGTGAGGAGGGCCAGTGTGCGGTCCTGCTTATGGATTTACTGCCACCTGGTGGTGTGAGACTGCACTGCTGAGCTCATGAAACCTCACAGGGATACAGGCCGCCATCAGAGCCGAGACCAGAGAAGTGGGTCACTCCAAGAGAGGTAAACTAGACCCCTTATTTTGGGCAGACGGTATCATGTAGACTTTGTGAAATGTTAACTCCAGTGAACCTAAACTGCCTGTTTGTCTGACTTTACCCCTTTATCCTTTTCACTTCTCTGTCTTGTGCCTATTTTCTTATTTCTGGCACAGGAAATGAAAACAAATGGCTTGAAAGAGAAAGAAAATCAACTACAACTTCGGTTAAGGATGCTATTATACGCGTGGACAGGCGAGTCAATATCAGTGAACATCTATCTCCAAAACCAGCAACAGGAGCACTAAGACGTACACCTGCACTGTCATTAGACAGAAATAAGTTCAATGCAAGCTCTCACGTTTCAAGAAGAAACATGTCTGTGTCCACTGGAAATGAATGAAACCTTCTTCTGTGTCATCCCAGGAAGCACCAGGAGGTGAACTAATGAGGGCTTCTCCTCACTAATTAACACATAAACACACAGTTCCCATCCCCAAGTGAGAATTGGAGTCCATTACTCGCCCAGCGTGGACACAACCGCGTCAGATGATCTTTGGCAGTGGGAGAAAAAGAGGAGAGTGAAAAGAGGAAGCGAAGAGGGGGAAAAAAATTAGGATATGAAGTCACACAGAGGCCGGGTCTAACATCAGAAAGGTCTGGATGATTAGGGGATGCCAGCACTCAGAGAGAGCAGCTCTCCTAACAGCCTCCACCACCTCATTAGTCTGGCCCAGCAGCAGTATGCCCCGACTATTAACCGCTAAATGAAAGACCGCCAACCGTGATTACTGAGGGGAAGTCCCCTGTCGTCATGGGGATAAGAGATCCCTACACACATATACACACACACACACACACACACAGACACAGACACACACACACACAGACACAGACACACACACACACACACACACACACACACACAGTCACAATCCGACTTCGATGATAGCAATTTGAAGGGCGTTTATGAAAAGGCGATTGAGGCAGAAGTGGATACTTTACACATCATCAGTCACAGCCGTTCACTCTGAAGCCCAAAACGGGAAAGCTCGGGACATCAAACATTCGATAAGAAAAATTGCCTGCATTGCAGCAAAAAAAAAAAAAAAAAACCCACCCTCAACAATTGCCGACATTGCTTCATTTAAAGATCACATGAAGCTTTCAGCTCCACTTTCATGCAGCACATCTTACAAGGGCTTAATAAGCGCATGAGTGAAGAAGCCTGGGAGTCCTTGAGTCAAGGATGCGGTACTTACTGTTGCAGACAGGATGGCATGGCTCCATAGGCACATCCAATTTACAGTATGTGTATTTTGAGTTTTTATGAGTGTGAAGTCACTGCACGTTATCATAATAATGCATGTTTTTATGTGCTTCCATACGCAGGATAGGGTTATGAAGTAACAGTGAAATAGGGCATTTTGCACAGTTGTGTGTGTCTGGTGAATGCACGTGTGTTTAAGGAGCACTCCAATAATTTAGCATTGCATTTCCAAACCATTAGAGGTCCCATATTCTGCTCATTTTTAGGCTCACACTTGTATTTTGGATTACTACTAGAACAAGTTTGCATGCTTTAAAGTTTACAAAAACACATTATTTTCTCATACTGTCTGAAGGTATTCACCCTCTGTCTGAAACGCTCCGTTTTAGCACCTGTCTCTTGTACTACATTGTTTCTAGCGGCCTCTTTGGCGGTAAGATGTAATTGCGGGCGAACCTGTTCTTTCAGAGCCCTCATCAGAACCCCATCTTGTCACGTTCACGGTCACTATGTGTGTTCCAGTCCATCCCCTATATGTTACCCTTTTAAATACACACACACACACACACACACAGACACACACACACACACACACACACACACTTCCCTATTACACTTCTGCCCTTATGACTGACTCAGAAGTTTGAAGTTCCCAATTTCTGAGGAAATTGAACGCAGCATAACCATGACGATCAGCAGCCGCTGTCAGCAGCGTCACTAACATCTCAGCTTATTTACATCTAGGCAGAAAATGTCTCCACAGATACACAGACTGGAATACTGGGAAAAGGGGCAAGTAGAAGTGCTTTCTTCAGTGGGTCATATGATCAGCCATCGTTGTTTAAACTCACTCTTTGATACATAGGAACTTAAAAGACGGTTAAATAGATGGAAATCTTATGGATTATATCTTTAAGCCCCCCTCCTGAAAAAGCCCTGTCTGCTCTGATCAGTGTTTCCACATCTGTGCTTTAATAATGACTGTGGTAATGACTGTAACAGCACTGTATCTGCACTTTCTACCTATATACAGTATAGTTGTAACATCACAACTGTGCAGAAGTTCAGATGGAAGAAACTCTCTAAATCTCACTTTTTAGAATATGGGACCTTTAAAGGGACTTGCAAGACACCACATTGGTTCAGCAGCAGCTGAGAAATCCTGACTTTTCACTTCTTAATATGGGTTAAACTGGATTGGAAATTGGTTCCTATACACTATGCACTGCCCATGTCGTTCAAGTTCTGTGACAAAGTCCCCAAGTTAAAGACGACATTACAAAGATGTTTCTCAGACTTGATAAGAGAGCTCCCATTCAGAGCCACAGAAAACATATACAAACACATGCTGTTTAGTACTCTATGTGACTCATACGTCAGTGGAGTGCCCCTTTAATGCAAATGCAAGGTTAAGTTCAGGTGAAAGTAGTACTCACGGTCGTTGCAATGAGTCCCCGAGTAAGACGTCATAGAGCAGTCACAAGTGAAGTTCTCCCACTGCTGGATACACACGCCCATGTTGGCGCAAGAGTCCTCCTGGCAGGTGGTGCTTGGGCCTGAACAAAAGGCGAGAGGGAGAAAGCAATAATAAGGAGAATAACAATAAGAGCTACTGCTGAGCCGTAATAATGCAGGCCCCATGCAGAAGAAATGCACTCTAAGAAGATAGATATACAGCATGTGGGCTGAGAAGAAAGAACAAGGAGCAAACAGTGCCACCACAGGAAGCCTGACCTGGAGTACAACACACTTTAAAAACAGTCTGGGGAATCCTGTTTCATGCTGGGTAGAGCGGCAAACGCAGTGGCAAGAAGAAGCCGAAGCAGAGGCGGCAGGTTTTCACAGGATCAACAGCACGCTTCTCAAGCAGTGGGCATTTTTTCCGAGTTAATTGCTGTAAAAATTGCAGTACAGTAAAAGGATGCTATGCTAGTTTGGCTGTAATCTGCGTTCAAGACGTGCTCGAGCAGACAAATTGTACCACGACTTGGCTGGTGTGATGACACTGTCAACATCCCTTCATTTCCTTCTTTTGGAGAGTGTGTGCAGGTGGACGTGCATGCGACTTTCATCATTCCAACAAGTAATTTCTAAAAAAAAGTTTTATCAGAGTAAAACTTAGAACGCTGCATTCCCTCTGTGAACAAGCAAGACAAGACATACAAAATAACCTTAAACTCCATAAAACAATACACATTTCTTTTTTGTTTAAAGCCATTAAACTGGTCCTGGCTATTTTCTTTACACACATCTTTTTCACTGTGAGAGTACACGGTGACACGGTTACACAACTAGACAGACAGATTGCATGAAGAGCAGAGAAGAAACACAAGAACACGTAGTGCATATCCATAGGACTTGAGGAGGGTATTCAAAGTCAGACTGGATGTGTGTTTGCTACTCGTCTACACCACACATAGCTCTTACCTTTGAATACTTATACTGAGAGGGAATGCAGATAAGGACAAGCGCACGGCATATATAACAAGATAAACAATTCCCCTGTCGGAGTCTAGACAGACACGGGGGGGAGAACCTCGACAGAACACCCCCTCTGATAACAACATCGGAAACAAACAAAAGTAAACAACGTAAAAATTAAATAAACAGTCCAAATAAATGGCAGACAAATGCAAGTTAATGGCGTCAATTGTCTTGTGCAAGACAATGTGAAGAGAAGAGAGACATTTGGAAGTGGAGGACAGAGCAAGTTTGCCGGCTGAAAGTGCATTTACTGTGTAATGTACGGTGATGGCAGTCGACCAGGCATCCTCGACACTGTGCGCATACAGGGATTTTTCTGTATTTCGGCGTGGAACTCGTGTTTGTATGCACGTGTCGGGGTCGTTTGCCAGCGCGAGCAACGCAGGATTGCGCTGCTCTGTTGCGGCAGGAGGTCGCTGGCTCTCTGAAAAACACTCTCAGCTGGGTAAAGTAGCGTGATAGGTGTTCTTGAAAAAATGAGATACAGAGAGAGAGGCCTGATACATCAGCAGCACGGTGACTGCGTCCCTCTGCTGTCCATGCCAGCCTGTAATTTGGCGCAAATGGCAGCCTTATAGTTGAGCAATTACTCCCACACAATTGTTTGCCTCTGACTGCCGTATGGTTACACTGCATGAACATCAGTAACCTGGCCTGATTTGTTTACTCTCTCTAATTATACTGTGTACTCAAATGGCTTGCAACTTGAACAAGTATGCACACACCTACCCTGGTGGTTAGCAGGGCAGAAAATATTCTATAAGACTAACTAAGAATAATTGTTATGCGAGCGATAATGTAGAGTGAGTGGGTCATTATTGCATATTAAACCACCACGGGGTGATGCAGGAATCACCCTGAGGGAAGTTAATTCACAATATGACCCACTTATTCTATTTTATCCTGCTTTATCGCACGGCTACTAAAGAAATCAATCGGTCTGCAAGTTAGAAGTAACCATAGACTGCTGTTATTGACCAATCAGAATCGAGTATTCAACCAGGCTGTGTAATAACTACAGTGATAGAATCTAACATATGTATGGCCACAGTCACTGCTGTAGTATGAAAGTGCAGTAACCACACGCTAATTATTCCTGGTTGCTTAACTATTTGTTACGTCTCTCTCTTTCTCTTTCTCTTCGTCTTTTCAGAGAGTGAGTCACCTCTGCAGCACCGCTGAAACACGACTGCCATGGTGACACCCACGATGCATTGCACACAGCAGACTTTCAGGCGAGCAGGCCTCACAGAGGCTGAGTTTAACCCTCTACCTTGCAGGTCGGCTTTGGTGAAACCAACTTTGTTCGCGCAGAAAGAAAATAAACAGAACAGAGCAGAGCGGAAAACAAGAGTAAAGGTTAGTGAGGGACCAGCATGGTTAGTGTTGGTAAAACAAAGTTCGTCACTGTGGCAGAGTGCAACATGGTGAAGCGTGGCTGATCTGTTAGTGAGGCTTGAGCTCCCATTAATAAAACAGGATTTTAAAGTGTGGCTCTGAAACTGCTCATGAGGGCCATTGTGCAGCACTTTGAACTTATCTTAATCTTCTGCTGCCCTCTAGAGGTCATATGCAGAGGCCTGCACCACACACAAGGAACATCATGTATTTGGACACACTGCTGATTGACTTGTCATTAAAATAACAACAATAAAAAGACATAAAATTAATGATTGTGTCGCTGTACAAATCAAACCAAATCAGCAGCAGTGTATGTAATAGTAAAAAGCTAGTTTGCTTTAAGACGGGGATTTTAAGGTGCTGGAGAGGGAAAAGCGAGTAAGTGTTTGAGTGCAAGTATCAGGATTTCACCATATGAGGCACAAAAGGCACAAGTACAGTTTTAAGAAACTACACGTTGTTCCTAATTTGTGATTCAGTTTTTAGTTCTCCCAGTTATCTTAAAATAAATTGACGCACTATAAAAATGAACAAGCCATTATTAGAGAACGACTCTGAAAACACACTGAAAGACACATTTAAAGTATTTCCCTGTGATGGGACAAATGCCCGGAGAAGGAAAATAAAAAGAGGCAGGATTAACAATGCCAGCGCGTGGCTTTAAGGTCTACTGAAGAGCCCTCTAATTAGACTAATAAATCTCACACGGCAGGTCATGATTCTTATACGCCACAGGCCATCTGTACCTTCACAGCCACGCTCAATCTGCCCGCTGCGGAAAAGGGCGTCGTTGATGAGATCTGGCAGGCGGCCGTTGAGATCAACTGAGGCCAAACAGCCCTGGAAGCCCTCTCGAGAGACCACCAGCTTGGGGAGGTTTTGGTACATGTTGGGTCCCAGACCTCCGACAAACAGGTCACCTTTAGGGAGACAGTATGTTAGTAAGTACATAAATTAGGGTCTTTATTGTAAGAACTTAATCCAAAATGTCCTCATTGTCAAGTAAAACCTCAGTTCAATTATAACCTTTCTTGTGTTGTGAATAACCGAACATTTCAATGGGACAGAATGGAGTCTTTCAGATTACTGACGCTTTTATTGTGTACACATTTATTTATGTGAGTCCTAACGGCTGAGTCCCAAGTCAAGTCATAAACAAGTCACCTCCTCTTGAACAAATATATTTCCATTTCCATTCAACAGATTAACCGTTAGTATTATAACTTTACAGAAATAATGAATGCTTGAGAGTTAGAGGAGAAAATCGATAGCACTCATCATTTCTGTACGCTAAGCCAGTAGCTGTTTATCTTAGCTTACGTTAGCACAAATACAGTGAAACCAGAGGGGAAAGCTAGCCTGGCTCTGTCCAAAGGTAAACAAAATATTCCTACCACCACCTCTGAAGATCACTAATTAACATGTTGGACACTTCTCTGTGCCATCAGGGGACTCTCAACACCGATTGGCTTTCTCAGAAGCGTCACATTCATGTTTCACTCAAGGTGAAACTTTTCAACCTACAGAAATGCAGGTTTGCATCTAGATTATTGCTGGGTGTTGAACTTTTGTTTGGGGGACTACGTTCTAGCATCTACCAGGAAAAATGGGCAGGGAGCTAAAAGAGAGGAAAAGCTCGCTGACTGACTTATTGGTAAATATTGTATCGTGTTCTCGCAGCATATTGTAGAGTGCCAACCAGCGCTGTACTCTCCGAGAGGCTCTCGCTTTAAGCATGCGCTATGTTTATGTTATTTATCTGAAACGGAAAGGTGGTACCTTTGAGGTCGAGGTTCTTGGCTCCGTTGACATTCTGTGTGACGGACTTTGTGTCCACCTTGAGGGTGTGTGTGTTGGAAGCGTCTCTCGTGATGACCACGTTATGCCACTGGTTGTCATTCAGTGGGTTGTCACTGTTCCCCTTCAACAGACTTGGCCCGTTCCCCAGGTCAAACACATAGTGTATGAACCTGGCAGAGGAGAAGCACGGCAGATTAATACATCAGGGTTTGTTAGTGTACATGTGTGTGCGATTGCATTAGATATCTTTTTATCTTCCGCAGACTGGTTCAGCTCAATGTAAGAACTCTCACCGTGCTCTGACACTAACGGGAGGTAAACTGATAAAGAAAAACAATCTCCACGGCAACACAACGGTGTTCTGTGTTTTTACAAGCTTAAAAAAGGAGCAACAGGGGTTCTCCGATCGATAGTTAGGTCAGCACTGTTAAATTCATAATGCCTCAAGAAGCTGGCTGCTGCACTGGTACTGTAATAGTCATCTCTGGACTACAGCCATGGACTGTCCCACTCACCCTTTGACCAGCTCTACAGCAATGAAGTCGTTCCCGTCTCCGCTGTTGAAGATGATGAAGCCGTCAGGCGAGGTGGTTTTGAACTGAAAGAAGAGGTGCATCGTGGTATAGGCCTGCAGGGTGGCCAAGCCCAGGTAGCTGCCCTTGGTCTTGAAGGTCACAGGGTCGGCGATGATGAAGCGCATGCCAAAGCGGGCGTTCAGCTCGCAAAAGTCGATGTCCCCGTTCTTGCACATGTCGATGTACTGCATACCATTGAACTTCAGGCTCTGTGGGGAGGGTTGTTGAGATATCGTGTTGGTGTAGAGTGAATACATCGTGAAGCACACTTTAAAGGGGACATATTAGGCAAATTTTTAGGTTCATACTAGCACATGTTTTTATGCTTTAATGTTCCAAAACACATTATTTTCTTTACACTGTCTGTCTGAACATGCCTGTGTTCACCCTCTGTCTGAAATGCTCTGTTTTAGTCTCCTTAACCCCCCCCCCCCATAAACAAGGACTTAAAACCATCTTAAAAGGACAAGAGTTCATATATGACTACCATTTGTTGAAATGATGCATCTGTTGCTTTATACCTGAAGATGCCCGATAAAGGAGGAGGGAGCAGACGACACAAACCGCCTCTCTGTCAGGATGCCCGTCTCCACGTTGTTGAACTCCAGACGAGTGTGGTCACCCGCCATCTGACCTGATGTGGAGGAGGGACGAGAAAGGAGAAGAAGCCGAGGGATGAAGGGGTGAAGGAGAAGGAAGGATACTGCAGACTAAGCTTTTTTAGTTTGTATCATGCTGATGTAATAACCCCGCCAATGCATGCAGTCAAGTAAAAGCAAAAACTATAAACATAAAGCAAACAAATTCAAACAAATGCGGAAATCACAGACCAATGCATTTAGGTATAAATGGGTACAACAGGTCAGTATTATTATCTAATTAACCATCAGACACAGTACACAAGTAATTCCAGATGGAGTTTATGGTAACGTTGTTTTATTCAGAATAAAAGAAGACATTATTTGTAATGTCACTTATGAAATGTAACTTGGCTGACCCCTAACACGGCGTCAGTGACACAGTCTTCGCCCCCTACGCCCCAAAAAAAGAGAGAGAAAGAAATAAAAGGTTCATGCACATCACGGATATTGTAAAATCGTAAGGAAACGGTTGACAGGAGCAATACCTTCAGCCATGTCGTCATCCACAGTGAGTTTGAAGTGTTTACCGCGGCGGACCACTCGTACGGAGTGCCACTCGTTGTCGTTGAGCTTTTGTCCGGCATAGAGGACCTCAGGGCCCTTGCCTGAAGAGGAGGGTTAGTTAGTCAAGGGGGTGGGGGAAGCACAAGCACAAGCACAAACCACATCTCTGCTTTCACTACGCAACGCAACAGGCTGGGAAAATCAACCGGGGAAGGACTTCTCCGAATTTTGAATAGAAACAGATTTTGTCTTAAAACACTATGTATCCTAATTAAAATCAAATCTTTATCATTTGGAGATAGTCCCCTTTCTCTCCAAACTAAAATTTGGTTTTGATTTGACAACGGAGAAAAACAACAAATCACAACTGGCAGTAAAATAAAAGAAGACATTTGCTGTTACTCATACAAGGACTCATCAACTGGTACTTATGTAATATAACTGCCACTCGCTCCCTTGCTTTCAGTCTATTTGTTAGTAGTTATTTAAAAAGCATTTTCAGTGTGGCTGTCATTAACATAGGCCTGTAGAGATTGTGTAAGTTCCTCAAACCGACCACTAGAGGGCAACCTCGCCACACTGAGCTCAGGATCCTCAGTGAATAATGAATAATATCATACACAGAGATTACATCCTAATAAGAAGTGTTCATCAGTCGTCACTTCAAGAGATTTGTAGAGAAGATTTAAGAATTTAAATTGGTGACTAAACTCTTCTGTCCGTCATTAACCCGGCCCTGTAGACAAATACGAGTGCACTGCGCGTATAAGTGGTCTATTTTTAGAAAAGTCTCATGATTAGGAAAGACTCGTCCTCGTGACTTTCGATCAAACACTCAAAAAAATTGAATTTATTTTGTGAAATTCAACTTGCTGTTGGCACAGTGTAGCTCATATCTAGGCGACTGTTTACTGCTGTGATCAGAAGTATTATTATTATATTGTGTCTGACTGACTTAAAAAGTCAAACTCAGCTTGATTAACTGTGGCATTTACTGAAAGATGGTGTTCAAACGATTGATTTCAAATCTATTCATTTACAGTGACGCCGTGCGAAACCAGAGCAGTTGAATCGTCAATTAATACAAAGACAACTCCTAGATTAGAGTTTGAGTCCGCGGCACGTGTTTGCATGTGTACTGGACAATAATCAATCAACATGGTCTAAGATATGTAGTCACTAACACACTTACTTGAACCCCTTTCAAGTCTTTGTTCTCCTTTGCTTCCTCTTTAATTATATATATCTCTACAAAGCTGTGAGAATTTTTAATAATTATTGAAAAATAAGAGCTCCTTTAATAAGTAACAGCATGTCTGCTCACACCATCTATATATATATATAACCTTATAAGCCTATACACTGCAGTATGTGTTAAAATAAGAAAACAAAGCAAGTGAGACAGCAATATATTGCAGTATAATTGGGCAAACAATACAGCCCATAGAGTCTAAATGTGTAAATGTGCAGCGAGTAGCTATGGGCATACAGGGAAAGATTAAAAACTAGTTGCCTGAATCAATTTGAAAAGTGGGCCATTTAAAATATATAGAGTACATTAAGTCAGATTTGCATAACTTTAATCTTTGGCTATTACTTTTTCCCCCCTCTTATCTGAGAAATCCTCTTATCAGGCCCCTGCATTCACACAGCTCTGCCCTTACATCTGGCACACAGGCTATAATCAAACATTGATTGTATGAAGAAGGCTGCAGAAGAAGAGTGTTGACTTACTGGTGTTACAGTTTATCCTGACACAGTCTAGATGGGGAGGGGAGAATAAGTGACAGATGAAATCGCATCCTTCAAGGTTACAGCTGCAGACATCCAAGAGCAAGAAAAGCCACCTTCCGGGGACGGTCACATGACCCTGGCGGCCATTTTAGCCTGGTTGGCTACTGATGGTCATTAAGGCTAAACTGATAATCCAATTTGATTTCAATCCAATTCTTTTCAATACTTTTAATGCTGTAGACAACAATATTGTACCAACACTGGTCAATATTACTGCACTGATTAAACTGGGTTCGGTTGAATTTGAATCTTTCACATCATAAAATGTTAAATGCTAATAGCGTCATATAGTTTGGCTACATGTTGAATTATTAAAGGCCCCATTTTAAGCTAATTTCCAGGTACATTTTCAGGTCAGGTCAGTCTTTTGGGTTTCTACTAGAACTTGTTTACATGCTTTAATATAAAAAAAACCACATTATTTTTTAATATACCTGTATTCATCCTCTAACTGAAGCACTCATCTTTAAGCTCACCTCTAAATATAAAGCAAAGTCTGCTCTGATTGTCGGGGAATGAATGTAACGGAACTGTTGCAGCACTTTCTACCTATATACGGTAAAGTTGTGACATCACAACCGTACAGAAGTCCTGACGGCTCGTTTAAAGACAAAGTTTCTGAATACTGGCTGTGTGCATCTCTCTGCGGATTTAGCATTTTGATACTTTCACAGTGTTTATCTAGCACCTCCACCTGCTTTAAAACTAAAAAGACATGAAAATCTAAATTTTTACGATATGGGACCTTTAAATTTCAAAATGGTTGCTTGCAATTCAATGGCCACATCAATTTTGCAACCCAGCGACTACAGCCAAAGTCATGTGCCGTCAACCGCAACAGAAAAGTGGGAACAAACAGCCTCGAGCCACGCAGCACCAACACCGTTCAGAGGCCTAAAGACATACTCTCAGATGCGTGTAAGTTACTGAAAATAGTTCTGTGCAGTAAATGGATTTTGTTTAATTAGATTTGAAAAGTAAACTCTCTTTTGAATCCTAGGAAAAAAGACCACACTGCACATTAAAAACATGAAATATGGACGACAGGCGTTGCATGTTTTTGGCAGCTGTGGTACTCGAGTGCATACCCTTCCGTATTAAGTGAGTAACATTAGGATATTTTGTACTGTATGCACGCATATGCTCTATAGCGTATCTTTTCTAGGCTGGCTGGTATAAAGGCTTGCACTCTACTTAAATGTACCACTCGTGCCACCATCTGCGGGCGTGCTGAGTGCTGTGGCATCGGGCTGTTTGCCAGACGGGCCGCAGGCTCGGGGCCTTTGAAGGGGTGAGTGCCATCTTTGAACAAGGCATGGGAGATGCCAGCTAGACCAAGGGTTACTAATGTAAAAAGAGAAACATGAACCGTCTATCATGAGAAGAAAAAAAAAAGAGACCACAGGAACAGACCCACATGATAAGAACGCTTACCTGCAGTTCTGAATAGATGGCAGAATGTTTTCTAAAATCTGAATTAATGCATGTGTGAGAAGAGTGCCATCTATTTAAGTAGTTCAAAAAGTGAAATG
The DNA here is from genome assembly GCF_963691815.1 of Echiichthys vipera. Taxonomy (NCBI): domain Eukaryota; kingdom Metazoa; phylum Chordata; class Actinopteri; order Perciformes; family Trachinidae; genus Echiichthys; species Echiichthys vipera. Next base: position 27,264,605 of record NC_139844.1, read on the forward strand.
CTGTGCCTTTGGAAAAATGTATTTGTGCACAATAATGAGATCAAATGATCTATGATATGTTCAACAGATGTGCTGCAGAGCATGGATAACTTTGTTATGTGTTAGAGTGATGGATGTAAAAATCTACAAAGACGTCTGAGCATCAAGGCATAAAAACGTAAAGACCAGGCAAGTCAGAAACATTACATGCAACTACAAAGACAAACTACAAGAACCGGTTTAGTGTGTGTTAGGTCTTAAATCATGTCTGGACCAGAACGAAAGAAAGACAAAATAAAAGAAAAGAAAACACAACGACAGTAAGGCCTCCTCTTGAGCTGGAGGTGAGCCAGCAGGGGCGATTTATACGATACCTAGGTTGACCGTCAGTTTGACTCTCCCGCTGTCCAGCTCGAGCCTCAGGGTGTCTGCCGACTCGCGGGACGTGGCGGCCATCAGCAGGCCGAACGCCCGCTGGGACATGAAGCGAAGGGAGACGTCCTCGGCCTCTGTGTGCATGACGTTTGGTATCACGACTTTCATGTACATGCTGCCGTCAAAAGACAAGATGGATGACTCTGAAAAAAGGAAGGGAAGAGAATATCCCATTATTTCACGAACAGTAAGCTTCAAAGTACCGGGTACCAACAACTGTAATGAGGGAAAGGGGAGGCTGTGTCCATTTGTGCGTATGTGCAAAAAACACACACAGATACCATCATAACAGGACACAGCGTGGCAGTATATTGCATACGCTTCACCCCCTTCTGACAGCTTTGTTTATGAGCCCAAAGATATGATTAAAGAGTGTGCGTTATGAAAGCAAATACACACACGTTTGCTCGGGGAAGAAAAGTGAACCCGAGTAGGATGCATGCATGTCCCTTATACATTATCAATGGGAAACACACATACATGTCCCACATGCAGGGTTGCAGCTGTATTCATCATCCACAGAGTGACAGGCGAGTGTCTGGGAGCTCGTGCAGAGGCACACACACACTCTGCTCAGTGTGCGGAAAATTCAATCACGCTACTTCCTGACAATACCCCTTTATACATGTGGGTTAATAATAATAAAAAGCAAACGGTAAACTAGAAGTGGAACAATGTACAACCCTACGTCAATACAGAAACATTATCCTTACACACGCTCACAACCTTAACAACACAACCTGTCTTTTAGTTAAATAGAGACAATAAGAACAAATAAACCATGGTGCTTTGATGGCATTTGGGCCGGACTCCTCTGTTTCCTTTTTATGAGTTTGAGAAGGAGGAGAAATCCAGAGCGAGCGCAGCGAAGAAACAGGGAGACTTTCAGCAGAGTGGAAGCCTCTCGGGGAGAGAGAGACAGATTAAAAAGGGTATCCAACCATGACATACCTGTTTTGACACCTCAGCTTCGGTAGGAAAAAAAAATAGCCCTGTGGCCTCAGAAATGCACCAGCGTTTGGCTGCGTCTGAGGAAATGCTGAGGCTGTATAGGTGTGAGGTTTTGGAGCATCTCGCAAGGGAGGGAGAGGGTTGTACATGTAAACGATGCAATGTGCATGATGTGTCCCCCCCCCCCCCCCCCCCTTTTTAACATGTGGTTTAGGGGATAAAGTGTAATTTTGATTTGTGTCGAAAAATGCTTTTTCACGCAGTAGTGCATTATAAGGGAGTCACATTCGATTTTGCTTCACTTAAATGTCAAAATGCATGTGAAACGTTGCAAAATTCATATATAAGCCGTGTAAGATCACTGAAGCGTTCGTCTCACCGAGCAGTGCACCGCTGTAAAAACCACACATTCGTCTGTGCTGCTTTTGTTGCTGTTATAAAAATCCATTCTATGAACAAGCTGTCGACTGTGTGGGTACAGTAGCCAGGAGGACAATGAAACCTTGGCTCACCATTGGTCTGCTCAATTTGAAATTGCACAGGCCCTCTCCCTCTTCGTGCCTCCTTCACTCTCACATAAAAAAAAGCCTTTTGCACTTCAACCTGTGCATGCACACAAGCCAGTCCACAGATGGATCCCCTCACTGACAGATGCATGTATTGATTTGTGAGCCAGGTCAGATCCCAGGCTCGCACTAAAAACTAACTGTTTTTTTGCCCAGGGTAAAACTTTTTTATTATTATTCTAACTATTTGACATTGGGAATTATCAATTTAAGGTCCTATTTAGACGATCTATGGCGCAGGAGCTTAAGCGCATGGTGCAAGTGCAT
>NC_139844.1:27271802-27359302 GCF_963691815.1 Echiichthys vipera
TTGATGTGAATTTATCAGGACATCGAAAATCATGAGGGTTGATGTAGCGTCAATATGAAACAGTAAGCGGTTTTGTGCATCAGACATATTGAATACAGGCTTTACACAGGGATGAGGTAAATCCGTAGAGCTTTATCAACATGTGACCGATAGAATCAGTGTCTGAAACAAGCCTCTGCACATTTAATTTCAAGTATGATTTTGTGACGGACGTCCTGCTGTACTATTTATTGTTGTATTGTAATGAGGAGAACAACTCCTGCGCAGCGGGTAGCTACAGCGCACACATGGCAGGGCACACAAGGATCACTGCGCAAAACAAACACACAACTGTTTTGAAAGCCTGAATACCTGCTGTGTGAGTAACTCTAAGAGAGAGAGGTGGAACGCAACGGGGACATTTGATTTTTTCACTCTATTATTATTATTCATGTTACACACACACAGGCCTGAAATACACACACATGCACAAACAGGACCTATGTACATGCAATTAATGGAGAGATGTCAGAGCGAGGGGGCTGCCAGTGACCAGCGCCCTGAGCAGTTGGGGGTTCGGTGCCTTGCTCAACAGCACCTCTGCAGTGCCCAGGAGATGAACTGGCACCTCTCCAGCCACCAGTCCATACTCCATTCATGGTCCACACAGGGACTTGACCCGGCGACCCTCCGGTTCCCAGCCAAGTCACCTATGGACTGAACTACTGCCGCCCCAGGGCGTCACCTCTAATGTACACTCATATAATGGGGTTACATCCAGGTTACGCGTACCTTTTGCCCTCAAGTGGCACTTGAGCCAGCCACAAGGTCACTTTGGGGGCACTCGGACTAACCAGATGGCTTATGTAGGCCAAACAGAGAAATTTGTGTGTGTGTGTGTGTGTGTCTGTGTGTGTGTGTGTGGGGGGGGGGGGGGGTGGCACCTAGTCTGTCACAATGTGTAAAATGTGTTTAAAACAGTTGCCGCAGAGCAAAAAGGGCAGCGTGGTCATTCTCCCTGACTTTTATGAATACAATCTTTAAACTGGATATAGGATGTGAAAACAAGCAAATGTTTTCTGCATCTTCCACAGTACGTCCCACAGGGATTCTCCGCTGGGTGTGTATGTGTGAGAAAGAGAATTAGTTGATAAAGTAAGTTTGATTAATGGTTTTGCCCTTGCTGAATCCTCCCGACTTGCCTGCGCATTAAATTGCTGTTGCATCAGGCGAGGCTGTGCACTAAAAGTTACTCTTTGTGTTTTATTCTTTTTAGGCAGCAATAGTTGAGAGATGACACGACATGAGGGGAGCCAGAGATTGGGAATGATATGAAGCAAATGTCACGGGTTAGAGGGGAAACTGGGTCAGTCCCATTAACCCCAAGGCCACCAGGGCGCCACATGTTATTGTGTTGGTAGTCTGACTTGCTGATAGGGCCGGGAATCAGTCAAACATTTTTAATACCTGTACCGATACGGATACTTAAGACTTCAAATCACCAGCCTTGGATCAAGCACGCTGCATTTACTGATATTTACTCCTCATAGTTAGAACTGAATTTTGGTGAATGACAAGGCAATTTTTTAATACTCCATACTATCAAGGCAATTCAGTTGGTGCCTGAAGGTATCAAAGTTAGGTACCCAGCCCTAGACACCAGATGTAGATTGTTGGTATAAATCCTGCCATAGGGCGCCTATTTCCAGATTGCATTTTCCTTTGCAAAGGTGTCTCTTCTTTTGCAAGCACACTGTCACTGCATCCAGGATCAGCACCAGCCAAAATAAAATGTGATTGGTTTAAAGAAATATATATAAAACAAGTGCTGAAGCAGCGCTGTGGAGATAGTTCTGGCAAAGCGTGACTAGTGTGTTGGAGAGTGAGGAAAATGCGATCATCTGACGAGAGGTGAGTGTGGGTGTGTGTGTGTGTGTGTGTGTGTGTGTGTGTGTGTGTGTGTGCGTGTGTGTGCGTGTGTGTGTGTGTGAGTCCAGAATATTGACTACTGGCTCCATCTGTAAAGCTAACACTCCTCATTACTTATAACATTCAAAACATAGATGTGGGGGAAAATGGCTGTTTTGCTGTGGGTGTCTTTTTCTTCTTCTCTGCTCTGCCTCATTTCCAACAACTCTAGCAATATGTTCAACAAACGAAACCGCTTTGTACTGTTGTAAAACTCCTCCACATCTGGCATACTGAGCTCTACCTCCTGTTTGGTGTTCAAACCACTGAGTATGCAAATTAAACGTACAGTAGTTACCTTTCCAAGACTCTCTCGGATGCCTAATGCTTAGTCCGACACAAACGGGGGTTAGATTGCATAAAAAGCACCAGTGTATGTTCAGCTGTAACAAGCTTTAACTCCTAAACTGCAGTATGCACACCTGCATGCCCATACAGTGAACTACAGCACCATCAGGGGGCAGCAAAGTCACAGACAGCCAGCTGCTGTTGACACCAGTTTCTCACTTGATTTGTCGGGCGATGAGCAGGGTGGAGATGAGAAGGGCGGTAACAGGAATGAGGGATAGAAAAAGGGAAGAGAGGGAGATGTCTCAAGGTGTCAAGAAAATGAATATGTTGCAAAGCAAACAAGTCAGATTACCAGGCTCTCGATGCATAAAATCACTATTAAAACATGCAAATTCATGCTATTTTATAAAATGTGCAATCAAAGGTACAATCTCCAGCAAAAGAAGTGTTCTGTATTTTCCTTTTTTATCCTTAAAGTCAGTTACTCTCTCTGGGAACCCTTCTCCCCGCTGCCGCGAGAGCTTTGGAGACTTGTCAATTTCTCAGATGGCCGAACACTGTAGGCTTGATTTCCTCTAAGTGTTCTCTCTCTTTCGCTCTCTCTCTTTCTCTCTCACTCTCTCTCTTGCTCTGTGTGTGTGTGTGTGTGTGTGTGTGTGTGTGAGAGTGTGAGTGAGTGTGTGATAAAACCACACAGAAGGCAGAGGGAGAGTATACGTGCAAATGTGTGTTGGAGAGAGTAAAAGAAAACGAGAATGAAGTGAGACACAAAAAGCAGGGGGGGAGATGGATGCAGTACATTCCCACCCTCCCTATTCTGCATAGTGTGCCACAATGAGAGTCAGGGTTTACATAACCCACCACAGCTCCTAAGCACACATATAATTACAAATGGGGATTAGGGAGCAACAGTGTAATGTTCTAAGCAGCGAAAAAACGGAAGCCAACAGATCGTTTTTAAAGTGCACAAGGATCTGTTGGTCTCCCGGGTAAACATTGTCAAACAAATGCCTGCCTCTCCGCCGCTGCCTCGCTGGCATTTTCAACAATTCAGTCAACAGTTTGTACTTCTCTCTCTCTCCATCTATCCACTACTACATCAGCCTTCTCTTGTATCGTTTCGTTTTCATGCACTGTATGAATCTGTTGTGCCTGAGTTGTGTCAGGCACTACTGGCATACTGTTCCTGCACAGGAGGACGACTGTCAAGCTCACCATGAGTCTGTCTTCCAGCGCCCGAGGCAGGAAACACCATCTTTAATGGCAGGCAACTCCAATCTCCTCAGTGGAAGGGGAGAGGAGAGGACATTTTGCTCTGTGTTCTTTGCATTCACGGAAATTACCACAGCTGGCACCCGAGAGAATTAAAATTCAATCTGCGTGACCTCCAATCACTCAGGACCTTCGCTCTTCAAAACCATCATCTCAGCAAATGGAGAGGGAAAGAGAATAAAAGGATGCATTTATTTCCGGGCTGAAGAAGACCTTCCCCGAGTCACACTGCGGTTGCAGCCGAACCACAGAACTCGGCTGGAAAAACATGTGACACACTTGATAACGCGGAAGATACCAAACTCATTATTCTGCTCAACCCCACGATTATTCAACAGCAAGAAGCAGATAAGTGTTAAAAGACAAATGGAACAAAGCCGAGAAGACGAGTGAATAGATGGGGCCCCGTTTTTTCCTTGGGACTGGGAAATCTAAAAAGAAAATGCAGGCATGGGCATTTTCTACACCCAAGCACAACGCAAAGCCCGTTTCAGCTTCAGATGGAATCGAATTCATTTCGCATGCTCCGCTAGGCTGCAAAACAAGTCCAATGTATACACACACGCAGGCACACAACCTTTCCAGTTAGGCCTAGGTATTTATCTATGTTTCACAAGATGAAAATAATAATGAGTACAATTAACAATACAATAAACAATGAAGATAAGATGGACTTTTATTAATCCCCGGAGGGAAATGTGGGTGTCCAGGCAGCAAGGAGTAGAAACACAGGAGAGGTACAGCACATACAGGACAGAACGTAAATGATACATGAGACGTGGGTGGATGAACATGATATGTAGAAACATCTATTGATAAATAACTGTTAAATAATAACTGGTAGAACATTTGCAGAAGCCTATTTCAGACATCGAAGGACCTGAACATCCTCAGGAAGAACAGTTTAGAGGGCCCCTTTCAGTATTAATAACAAATACTAAAAACCACCGTTAAATTTAAAAAGGGGACATATTATAACAGTTATAGGTTCATGCATATACATGTACTTAAATGTCCAAAACACATTATATATTCTCATTTTGTCCGTCTGACTATACCTGTATTCAACCTCTGTCTGAAACGCTCCAACACCAAGTCTGCTCTGATTGGTCAGTGTTTCTGGGTCTTACGCATCTGGTTCCCTGTGTCTTTCCACCGTCATTGCAGCCAGGGAATGACTGTAACGACACTGCAGCAGCACTTTAACCTATATTATATATATATATATATATATATATATATATATATATATGTAAAGTTGTGACATCACAAAAGTACAGAAGGCTCGTTTAAAGACACTTTGTTTCTGAATACGGGCCGTGTGCATCTTGCTGTGGATTGAGCGTTTTGATACTTTCACAGTATTTTTTATAGCAACACATCCAGCTTTAAAAACCCTTTTTACAACCTGGGACCCTTTAACAATCTGGTGCCTTTAAGGCATCATTTTGACATTTTGAATCTTGTGAAAATTAGCAATTTTCTTTGTCGGCACGAGACAGAATCCACAGGAAGGATCAGACGTGTATGGTTTGACATGCACCTGTTTTCAGACGCTCGGCGTGCACTAAAAATTTCCCGCAGTGTGTCAGGGCACATCTACTCTCAACTTAGCTTCCTGCATCACGGTCGCTGATGACACCTTTCAAAGCATAGAGATGTAAAAATATAGGATTTCTTCCCCCATGAGAAATATTTTATATTCACCATTCAGCTTGATACATGGTGACATATCCTCGTGTATTTTTTTTCTGTCAATCATACTGCATGCTTGTTAGGATCACCTCGAAATAGGAAGCAAGCATTTCCTGTGTTGAGCAAACAAGACAGGTGATTTATCTGGCGGCATACGCGCGCGGGGGTTGGTGAGAAACTAAAATGTGAAGTATCATTGTCACTAACAGTCCCAGACATATTGGCACTCTGAAATGAGTATGATATAGTAACATTAGATGTAATGGTGAACTGCAGGTGCAGCTGCTGCTTCAAATCTACCACCTGCAGTGCCCCACAGAGGCATCATGTGCTAAATGATGTGAATCAGTTAGCTCATGCACAGCCAGTGAGCCTTTACAGTGTGTACGTGGATGAAAACCTCACACCCCTGTGTACATGTTAAAGCAAAGATTAAGGACATAAAGTCTAACTAAATCTGTTACGGGTATTTTTATTTCAGACTACTGATAAAGATCAAAATGCACAGGTTATCATTGCGAGGATTTTGTCATTCATTAAAGCGAATCATATGCTTTCAAGCCCACTTGCAACCATTCAACTCCAGCTAATTCTTCCTGCTCATCTGTCTCCATTCTTAATTTGCCGTCCACTTCGCCACCCCCCCCCCCCCCTTTGTATTCGCAACCTCATTCTCTTTTCTCCATTTTCCTTGTCTTTCCCTAGCCTCCATTTTACACTCGCTCCCACCTTTTGTCCCATGTATGTATGTGAGCACTGGCTTGTTAGTCAGGGCAGACCTTGAAGTGTCATTTTCTCTGTCTGCGGAGATAAATGTCCCAGCAAAAGGTGCTTATCACCCGTTTACGGTGAAAAGTGGGGCTGGGAAAAGACAAGGGCGAGGGGAAGGCGAAGGTGACGGGCAGTTACAATGTAGTGAGGAAGGGAAGGGTTACTTTAACTATCGTTCTTTATTAAAACAGAAAGGGAACTGAAGACAGAAACGCAAACACACACCTTGATTGTTTTCTACAAATTCAGCTGTCTGGTAGGGAAGGAAGAGGAAGATGAAACCCCTTTCACTCCAAGTGACAGAGCGTAGGGCTCAATCATGGCTCCTCCGCTTCTAAGGAAGGGCGGATGTCTACTTTATGATAACACGGGAAAAGTAACTGGAAGGCTGCAGTTGCACATCTTATTCTATCTCACTCAGCAACAATGGCTTTCTTCAAATTCTAACAGCTCGGCTGAAAACAGAAAAGAGAAACTACTGAAAGGCGAGTGGCTGTGCAGCGTGTATTCAGGCGACTGCATGTTATCAACCTTGACGTGATGTTCTCTTATACAAACCAAATTGCCAGCCATTAGATCGGATCTCGGTGCTGCATGCATCAACTCGACCTGCCAAACAGAAATATGACCTTGGGGATGAAGCCACAATTATTCACTAATAGATAATAATTCTTTTTTTTTTACAATCATAAAAGCACGACTGGCTCTCAGGCTCTATCTTATCGTGATTTATGCCCGTTGTCAGGTCAGCCTTTTCTCTTCAGGTTAATTATTGCACATTCAAAAACTGAATGAGACACAAACAATACCAAGTACAGACTGTATGATCTCATCTGTGGCTTTGGAGAAGCTTTATAAAGTCGGAAAAAACAACACTTACGACGCCATAGTGATGTCATCGGGGTTATCTCGGCTTGGAGACAAGGACTTTAAAATAGAATCGGTTTTAAGATGTATGTTTCCTAGACAAAGAGGGTCTAATGAAAGACACAATCCAACTGAATTATGGGAAAAGAGATCCTTTATGCTGCATTCCTAAGCACTGGGACATGGGACTTCTCCTACCTGGAGTTTACGAGCTCCCACTTCAAAGCGTCCTAGAACATTTAAGTCGACCGTAAACAGAAAACATGGACGACCGCCATCAAAAGGGTAATAAACATATTGTCCAGCAGTGGATCCCATTGGTCGATATTAGAGCGATATTCAGCTAAAACATCTTCATCAACGGATCTGGAGCCGTGCACGTAAAAGCTCTGCATATGGATATGAAATGGACCTGGGTACAAAATTACAAAGGGCTTCAGTTTTGCTGTGACACTTGAGATTTAGATTTTTATTTCATCATAATGAAACATTAATGTGTATGTATATACTGTAATAGTAATCTATAAGAGTCTGCCAACTAATGTAGCCTATAATATATAAATATATGCTATATAACTCATATGTTCATGCCAGAATATTCAAAACAAGTTGTGGTTTTAAAGCCGCAGTATCTAATATAACACTACACGCAGGGAAGTAGCGTTTAAAGCCTGTTCTTTGACGTTTTATCGCTCTCTACGGGCGCCGTTGTTGTTCTCCGACTTATCTCGGTGAGGTCGGGGTTGATTGAGCTCCCCCGAGTTTGCGAGTTAGAGTTTTTCCACTACGACAAGTGTTCCCGTGCACTTTTCCAAGCTGGATGTCCGAATGTTCCGACCTCCCACGGCACTTGAACGCAGCAGTATTACATGGATTTGAAGTAGGGGTCGGTGATATGGTCAACATCTTCTGTCACGGTAAATGTGATCTTATTTTAGGGTTGAATACATGTTTATGATTCGACAATCGCGGCATTCTGCAGTCTGTTAGTTATTTACAGCAGACCACTACGTACAGTACGACAGACCGCACACATGTCCTGCAATCCGCAGAAAAAGTCAGCTGTGGCAAAAAAAGCCAAAAGTGTACCTCTCCAATATATACATTTTTATAGTCTACATTTGGAGATCATGAAACTTTGTATTTGTGGTTAACTACTGGAAAGAGAACTAGAAAACAGAGCAGAGAGAAAGGTTAAAGGACACGGTCGACAGAGAAATACACCAACATGAAGTGAACACTAAACGGATCACCGTATGGGCTGTGGCGGTGTTTAAAGCCTGTATAATATAATATAAAATGTCAACAGACTGTGACAGTTACAGAGTAGAAAACCTAAATCAGGCGCTGCGACCACATTTCCTACCGTAGAATCTAATGGACTATTTTAGCAGACGCATTAAATAAGTTTTTAATCCATTAAATATTATTTTTTAATCAATGGAGAAGCTCTGTTAGACAGTGTCTGCGCGTTCTGTAAAGAAATGATTTAAATGCAGTATTGCTTTCATTCACCACACATTAGATTATGTGCTGACAGGATGAAATTTAAACGCCATTGCTTGTGACTGTCACATGGTTAACCAATGGTTACAATCAAGCAAATAAACCAAATGGGAGTATGGACGGGCTTATGTTTCGGAAACTAAAATATTTAGCTAAAGCGTGGAGGTTCATTTATGAGGTTGGGGACATATGCTGTGATAAAAATCACACTTAGCGACACCAGGAGCTTTAGGTTGTGTACCACAGCCTTCTTTAGCAGGTTCTCAGGTTTTACCACACTGGAAAACGTCCGAAAGGTTCAGGAACAATGAAGTGAGGAAACCTTGAGTTTATACGTTTAATTGAGCTTAAAAGATGCACTTAAGGGTGTGCGATATATATCGTCTGAGATAGAATCTAAATTGTTGTTTAAAGATGTGTGAAATCACAATATTGAGTATGTTGCTCATATCACACACAGGCCTTTTTGAAAGGCCACAGATTCACTGCATGGTCAAGCCGAGGAGGACAGACTACTGCCGGTGTTTGCTTTTGCAGTTGTGTCATGAGGTTTGGTGTGTCTGGCTTGGAAATGTTATCTCAATCGTCAACCGTGACTGCGGCGCGTGTGCATTGAGAATGCATGCCGTGTTCACGCTTCACAACAACAACAAACAAAGCTATGGTAGCTGCATGCATGTCTGAAGTTAAACATGAGAGAACAAACAGCGCTAGGAAACAAAACACAAACTGTGCCAGCCTCGGAGTCGATGTCGATGTAATAGCTAAACATGAATCCTCCTCACTCACATTGAGGTAGTCTGGCTTTGAAAACACTGGTGTTGCCCAAAAGACGCCAATCTGCAAACTATGTCGGAAAGCAGCTGCCGTCAAAGACATCTCGACAACGAACTTGTTTCACCATCTACAAATTAACCACCACATGAGAATATGAGGAATATTTGGAAGTCAGCAAAGACACTGACAAGAAAACACCTTACAGCACAGCAGCTGAATGTGTATCCACATACTAATGTTAATTAGAAGTATTGTTTACATTAGGGGGAAGTGTCTCTCATGATTGTTTGTTTGTGTAATATTTTATAAAGTAAATCCTGTAGGCCACTTTGAAATGGTTGATGTGTAGTTGTAATGCTTGATCTCAATACTGGCACTGGTGATTTCAGTGTTTTTGTATGGTACTTACTTGAATGACTCAGTTTTAAGTTAATAAGTAAATAAAAAAGTTTCTTTAGTCACTATAATCATTAACATCTAATTACTATTAACAAGAGCGAGCGAGTACAATAGGCCTTGGATGCTTTTACACACACATTGTTGAGGGATGCAAAATCCCAACACATATAAATATTGGGATATTGATGTTTGTTAAATCTCGCACACCCCAAGCTGTATTTATCCTAAGTTAAGAAACACATTTGATAACATACGTTGTAAATCCGACTGACCTGAGTAACAGAAATACTGTGTCACAAAACAGACAGTTCAGCAACGTGTGTGATTCAGTTTAAACAAACCTGTAATGGTGATGAACACTGGTTCGAGGGGCCCCCTGGGAATTTCAGGGCCCCAACAGACTCCAGCATCACCCCTGCCAACATGGGCTTGCAACTGCAACATACTGAATAAGATCCATGAACAAAATACAGTGCACGTACACGGCTCTGGTTTGAGGACTCAAGATCATACGTGGCAGTAATTGGTACCTGACCTTATGAAATTACTCACACAAAGGCAGCGTGGCAGCTATAGGATTAAGGGGTGGGTGGAAAAGGCATTTAAATAATGCTCACGCTGTTGGAACTGGCTTTTAGCATATCTGAGGAACCAAGCTCATCTGAATACAAATAGGTTTGGAAAACATTATTTAAATAATTATTTATAGTTCATCAAAGTGGGGGCAGAAACGGTGCAGTGGAAGATCCCGTAGATCTTGTTCTTGTTCCTATGATGCATCTATACTGTCGAATGATAAAACCAGACTAATTAATGTTCACAACACAATCTATGGCAGCCAAACTAAGAATTAATAATAGACGCTGCATGTGGAAGAGAGATGCAGCATATTAATTTACACCCTGTTGACACGTGTTGTTAATGAAGTGGAGAGGTCACCCTTGGGTTAACTTGAGGGTAGAGGTGTACGGTATAAGCAGTGTAGACAATTTGCTCTAGGGTTTGGATTTTGACCCTACCGTGTAACCGGAAGAGCAGCTCTGACGTGACCACACAATGCGTGCTGATCCGGGGTATATACTGGCCCTCTGAGTCGAAGTCTATGTGAAAAAGTAATTCATGGCTGATGTTGACTGCTGTCCTCTCTCGCATCTCAGTGCAACCGTCTCAAATACGCGTCAAATACCGGGCGAGTGGCCACAACGCTCTGCGCGCTCCCGCTTTTTCTGCATCGATCTTTTCCATAACAGCTCCGCTTCGCACCTGCAATTGCTTAAGTCTGGTTCAATCACCACCACAATGTTTCTTTCTACTTAAAAAAAATGAAAACACAGAAAAACCAGCAATTCAACAGTGAATGGACAGAGAAGTATCTGTTTATAACTGTAACTGTGAAGCCTGTGTGTTTACTCTGCAACGAGAGTGTGTCAGTGTGAAGCAAAAATCTCAATTGGTAAAGTAACTACTTACTAAAGTTATCAGATAAATGTAGTGGAGTAAAAAGTAGAATATTTTGTGGGGTAGAAGCATAAAGTAGCATTAAAGAAAATACACAAAGACCCTCAAACTTGTGCTTTAAGATAAAAAGGCCTAAACCAGGATATACTTCTGTTACCATCTATGCTTTAAATGTAATTTAATTTAATTGAATAGAGTGATATACATTTTAAACCATACCTTACAGCCCTACTTTACGGGTTAGCAACATGACAGTATACTATATACCTCTAGCGTATGTTTCAAATGTTCGTTTTCTCTTGTCCTTTGCAGCAGGGGAATTAAATCTACTTTTACCTGTGAAAAGTGTAACGTCACACACAGCGGCAAGCATCAATGTCATCCAGTCTCTGCTCTGCCATTACCACCTATGATTAATCTGTGAAAGCCATGTGGCAACCTATTATTTCACTGCCACTATGAATGAACATCGTGCAGAACGAGCTGATAATGGCATGGTGTGTGTGTTCTGGCGTTCCTAGCTTTGTGAGAGCCGATGTGATAGACGTGATTAAGACGTGTATGAGTTTAGGCAGAAATGTAATGACACACATTAAAAACTTAAATGCAAAGATGAGGAGCCTGACCCATTAAAAACCCTTATAATCAATCGATCAATCAATCTTATAAATGAATGCGACTTAAAATTTATTTGAATGAAATTAAATGTACAAAATGTGTCAGCAAATATCACATACCATGATAACGTTCAGGTTCAGACTTGTTTTTTGGGCATCTTCTGTGGATTGAGCGTCCGGATACTTTAAAATAACTTTAATTTGAATTAAATAGTATTTATTTAGCACCTGCTGCTTTATAATCATAAATGACATGGAAATCTCACTTTGTAGAAAATGGGATCTTTAGGGGCGCACTCACACTGTTCATCCGCACCGTGCCCCGTTCTTTAGGGTACTTGTCCCCCCTCCCTCTCCCCCCGCGCCCCAGCCCCGTTTGTACTCACACTACCTGGGCCTCGCACAAATGCTTCTTGCAGTCCATACGTCATCACGCCGTAACACGTCACACGCATTGATGACGTCATGGCGATGCGTGGCTTTGTTTCCACATCTTTCCGTAGACCTCGGAGTTTTTGTGCGTCTTGTCGACTGTTTTTGAATCTTTTCATCGACCAAATCTGCAGTAAACACTCCACCTCCGCATCACACCAACGTGAACCTTTCACCGCCATTGTTTTTGTTGTTAAATTTCCGCGCATGGTCCCTCCTTTTATTTTCTATGTCGCACATACCGCTACCACCGTAGGGCTCATGCTCGTACACGTGCGCACGCTCGTGCTCGTACATGTGCAAATGGCTCTACAAAAGCCCACCTCTTTCAAGCGGGCCGTGGACGTCCCGCTGTCCGCAGTTATGCGCGGAACGGGTGCACTCACACTGCTTAAACGTACTAGGCTTTAGCTGAAAAAATGGTTTTGGCCCGGTACAGAAGGACAGTGTGAGTGTACCTAAGGAAAGAGGGAGCCAGCCCTTTAATGAGAGATCCCACCACTCATATGTGGTGGACATACTTCCAGCCATCAGCTCAGGCCCAGAGCCATCACTAGCCGCAGCCATCAGAGGGAAAACATAGGCCCTTACTGTATTCCGGCGGTGGCATCTTGTCAGGGAAAATGCAATATGCATTAGACACAATCCAATCTGTCCCCACTGAATTGGTGTGTGGTTGTGTGTTTGTGTGTGTGTGTGTGTGTGTGTGTGTGTGTGTGTGTGTGTGTGTGTGTGTAGATGAAGCGGAAAGACAGAAAGGGGAGAGTCTCAGTGGGACGGCCTGGCGCTGGGCTGGCACATCGTCAGACAAACACACTTCATTACAGGCCTATTTACCTGATTAACTGGGCTACTTTATCAGCTGCACAGCACTCTGCAACACACGACTGTCAGCTATACCCTGGCTCCCTAAAAGCTCCCCTCACACACCCACACAAATAGGCCCACACTTGGTTTACAAACACAAACCTTGACTGACTGACTGACTGACTGACTGACTTAATCGCTCAATCGAGGAATTTTGTCTCTTCGTCAGCGGAGAACATCAAATGCACCTCCCTGTAGTCTTGAATTAATGTCAGCTCTTGCAAGTAAGACTCAAATACGACCTGAATTATTTGTTGTACTTGAGTTTTCCTTATGGGGAATAACATTTGGGTAGCCTTTTCATGTAACAATCAAAAAGGGAATAAAGCCTCAAGCTTCTTCCCATAGACAAGAGAGAGGACAAAGCATCTTCAGACATAAATCACTAGAGGAGGGTAATGATTTCCTTTCGCTTTGCTTTCTGCGGATCTGACTGCAGGCTATTTGAGAAGAAAATCATTTCCCAGTATTTCACCTAAGTAAACCTGTATGCCGTATTCAGCCCAATTAGACAAAACCTACGCAGATGGAGTGAAGCTACAGGAATAATCTTTTCACACCGGCAAAGGATTAACACTGGCGCAGCAGCAGTCAATAAAAATAGGTTACAAAAATAAAGATATTTAATATCAGTTCCACAAGCCCCATAATCTGAAACTTGTTCCCGCAAACCATGCTAATACATGTGCACATTGTATTTTAAGCAAGCAGCTTCTCTCTTCTCTTCACCACGAGTGCCTGTTGGGGCTGCACCGAGCCAGAGCTGCACTGTTTGAATTCAGATCACAGGCAGACAAGTTTTTGGCAGGGCTACGCACCCGGTCACAACCCAGGCTACCAGGGCCAGGGCCCGAGCTTCATACACCTGCACGGGGCACTGGCACTGCCTGACTTTGTATGAACACACATGATCTCAAGCACTGGCTGTGATAAAAAAAAAGAAGCATTTTCAGTCATGTGAATGGATGCAAATGTAAACCAGCTGCAGACACAGAACATATGGTCACACAAGAACAGCAAATGATGATATTCACTGCACACACACACACACACACACACACACACACACACACACACACAGTGGCTGGCTCCCATGCTGACACTAAATCTGTTCGTGTGATACCTCAGTAGACCTCTGATCACAGGTGCTGTCATGTCTCATGGGCTGGGTTAAAGAAGACGTGCCAGAGAGAGAGAGAGAGAGAGAGAGAGAGAGAGAGAGAGAGAGAGAGAGAGAGAGAGAGAGAGAGAGAGAGAGAGAGAGAGAGAGTAGCAGAAAGTAAAAGAAAGGTTGGAGCTTAAAAGAAAAAACGACAGACGCACAAAAGGATAAAATCATCTGTATACTAAACCTGGCACCGATTCCACGTAGAAAGCAGAGCAGACAGGAGTGCTGTTGTCTGTTAGTTGTCACCTAGTGTGATCTGTGATCTCCTCAAACAGTCTAAAATACCTGCCAGGTTGTATTTTTCGTTCTGGTAAACAGAGCAGGAAAATTGCGAGCTTTTTAGCTCCCTGTGGAAAAGAAATTACACGGAGCAACGTGCTCTGTTCAAAACAAACATGACGAAATCATCTGGAGACCTTTCATTTCCGATGATGCCATTATTTGAGTTCCGAGAATAGCATTAGTGCACAATGTGCTGAAACCTCTTCCACAAAGCCTGTCTTTTTGTCACGTTACATGTAATCAACAAAGGCACATGACTGTTGGTACTGTAAAACATGCTCTGAGTAAACCAGTGAAGGCAATGCCACCAAACCACAGTTCTAACAGGGTGTTGGCTGGTAAATATGACTCTATATTCACTCAAATAAAGTGGGACTAATATTAATATGCTGTTCCATAAGTACTGGCTACTCCTAGAATACTTTTGTATAATTAATTAGAAAGCAATTACACACAGTCCTTACTAATCAAATATGTGATTAAGATTTAAAATCATCAATTTATGGTGGGGGGGGGCTGGAGCCGATCCCAGCTGACATCGGGCGTGAAGCGGGGTCCACCCTGGACAGGACGCCAGTCTATCACAGGACACATAGAGACGAACAGAGACAGACAACCATTCACACCTACGGGTGATTTAGAGTCATCAATGAACCGAACACCTGCACGTCTTTGGACTGTGGGAGGAAACCGGAGAACTCGGAGAAAACTGTTCATTTATACTTTAATTCATTTGTTGTCTCTATTAATTGTGTGTAAGGATTTGGAGTCACTCAGTGTTCGTTGTTCAGGAGCTTTTTATGGGGAGTAGAGTTATCTTCAGAGGTCTCCTCCTCTCCAAAACAAACGAGATGGGTGATCAGGTTTGTCACGACACCAGAATTTTAAACTTCGATACAATACTAGAATAAACAAGAAAACAATACACTAGGAAGAAAAGGAAGTCCATGGCACACTAAATAGGACCGATTTCCGGCCATGTTTTAAATGAAAGACTTGCACACAGTGTTTGCACAGAAACAGACACTGAACACAAACCAACACACAATTGATTTTCTCCTCACCCATTTCATTTGTGTGGCTCAAAGTGTGAGTTTAGATCTGCTTTTTTTTATAGCTTCGATACTTCTGATGCTGTCAAATGGGGATGTCATATCGTTTTGAACGCGGTATTGAAAAATATAAAAACTTTTGCCAACCTCACTCGCTGATCAAAATCGGTAAATCACTGAAAAAAGAAGTTTCACATTAAAAATCTGTGTTTCTCTGAAGCTTTTATATAAGAAAGCGTCTTTCTAGTCTTCTGACTACTCAAGGCGCTTTCACAGTGTTTGTCACATTTACCCGTTCATCCAGACATTGACACTGATGGCAGTGGACATCTACACACACCCATGCGCAGCACGGGGAGCAATTCGGGGTTCAGTGTGTTGCCCAAGGACACTTTGACAAGCGGACCGGGGGGATTGAACTACCGATCTCTCAAATGGAAGGCGACCCACTCTTCCACTGAGCCACAGTCGCCCGTGTAGCCACAGTTGCCCCTGTGAAGGGTCTGCGAACAAAACTACTGCTCACGCTCACATAGCTTGATTCTCAAATAACTCAAGATCCACATGTATGATGACTGGAATCCCTTTGTTTAAAACATATAGTTAAAAAGGCCGAGCTCTCATAGATGTATGATGACACTGTGGCTGAAAACTGGGCAAACAAGGCCGATGCAATGTGACAAATACTTCCGATGTGTGCCACGGAAATCCATTTGAATAGTATCACCAAAACATGTGGTGCTAGGCTGATCTCAACATTTGAACAAAGACAGAGAAAATGGCTTATTTACA
Organism: Echiichthys vipera; assembly: GCF_963691815.1. Classification (NCBI taxonomy): domain Eukaryota; kingdom Metazoa; phylum Chordata; class Actinopteri; order Perciformes; family Trachinidae; genus Echiichthys; species Echiichthys vipera. The sequence continues at coordinate 27,287,996 of NC_139844.1, forward strand.
TTCTAGCATAGTGTCACAAGCAAAGGCCAATCATTGTAATGTAAATGTATAACCTTGGTTACGCTCCCAAAGCGAGCGCCGATCTCAATCATTCCACACCCCTTGTCTCATCATACGAGCACAATTCTCTGTTGTACCGTATACAAGCTGGAGATCAATAGCAGGCGCCATGTGTGAATACATCTCAGTGGTTGTTTGATATTGTCACTCGGGAGCTCCAGGGGCTGCTTAAAAGCATGGAGGAGAGGGAAAATGAACTATTCTACCAGCATGACTAATACAATTCCATACGATCCAAAGTGTCGCACATTCATTTTGATTAAGGAAGAAGAAGAATATACCACGTCTTATTAAGCCCAATACTTCATATTAAGTATTTCTTCATCTGAAGGGCGACTGCTCGGGAGCAGACACGAATTAGCTTTAAAAATAATCTACTGTGAACTGTAATGTCAGTAATCATATGGGAATGTAGAAGCTAATGAAATCAGACTCATTTGTACATTTATTTTGCCAACATCCAGACCTTGTGCTATGTGCAGATGATGTTGTCGCCCTGGTTTAACCAGACTGTGACCTCCCATGATTATAGCTGAGGGTCAAACATTCAGAATGAGGGCACTGCTCAGTTCACGTGAGCTCTTGAAAGTGATTGCTGGTAGCAGAAGGAGTGGGCTTTAGGGCTGAGGACAGGCGGTCCAAATCAAAGTTCTCAATTTACCGCTCAGTCTTTTTTCCGACCGTTTATCCGCGGTGGCTCGCTTTGGGAGGTGACTATGGGGAAAAAAAAGATTGCTGACACAAGCAGCCCTGAGATGGGATTCCTCCACAGGGTGGCCAACCTGACTCTACGTGAGAAAGTGAGCAGTACAGCAAACTGAGAGGGCTCCAGTATTGAGCTGCTGTGCCTTGGCACTCATGGGAACACTAGCTGAGTTAGTTCAGGTGGTTCAGGCCCAACCACAGAGCAGACCCAGAACGTACAGTAGGAATTACTGATCCCCCATAAAGAGCAGCGGGGAGAACATCTAGGTTGCTCTGTTCACACTGTTACCACTAAGAAAAGGCCCAAAGGACGATCGGGAGGGGGGATGTCTCATTGATATGATACAGATAATACCATTGTTTATGCTAGGGATGAAGTCTAATGGTTGGTTGGTTGGCTAATGTGCTTTTGTCCGACCAAATTCTCATTGGTGGATGGGCGTGCTTTATGCCGTGCTGCATACACCAGGGGGGGCGCTAGAGCGAAGGGAGTGGTGGAGCGCTTTGGAGGTACAACTTTTGTTCAGCTGAGAGGCTGTGGTTTAGTCCGACTGCTATGATACAGAATATCCACAGAAGTAAAAATGTCAGCACAAGGTGGAGTACTTGCTCAGGCTCTTGCTCTGAATATAGGGCTGAAGCATTCATGGAGAGAGGATAGATGTATATACAGATGAATGTTTACTGCCCAACAGTATTCATTTCTCCTGTGTTGTTTGTCTACACTTGTACGTTTGGTCTTTGTGGTATTTGTCCCGCCCCTCAAAATATGCTGGCCTCAGGACAATACGCTTTAGTGGACAACATTACCAGGTAGTTACACTCAGTTCACTGTAGTTTAGTATATCTTATGACCCTTTGACCGACATATTGAGAAGCACAGGAGATAAAAGCAGTTAAAAGTAATTCCAGCCCAACCAGCTACAACAGTAAATACTGCTTATACATTGTTGCATCAGAATTAAAAATCTAATCCTGTAAAATATAGAACAATTGGCGGGAAATACATGTATAAACATTGCACTGGCAGTTTTATTTAAGTACAGAGTACTTGCCGGAGTGCACCTCTAAAATGATTAATTGATTATTAAAGTTGATTCATTTCAACTATACTGTGTGTTAGAACGATTTCAACATGCCTTCAATTTGTAGCAACATACCTCAGAACAAGCAAACTGACAAGGAGGGATTCAGTATTTGAACCAAGAAACAAAAAAATGCAGAGGCATGTGTTCGGCCGTGACAGCATTACCAACATCAGCGCATTTTACCACACCTCAAGTCTCACTGTAAACTAGAAATCAGTTGCTGAACAGACTGAAGCTTTGTTCTGCAGCTCCAGAACTTCGGGGCAAGCCTGTGATCCCTCGGGTTATCGCCCGGCAGCAACAGCACTCACTGAATGCAGAGATACGACTGCTCCAAGGCCGATGTGTGGGCGGCAGCGAAACAGGACAGAAGAAGAATGAGAGTGTATGGAGCATCAGGGACATATGACTTAATGTTTTCTTCTTGTGGGTAGAAGTTCACTGAGGCACATTGGCTCAGATTTAGTGTTTCTTTACGCAGTACACCGCTGCCTTCTGCGCTCTGTGCCGATACAACATCATGGGAGTGCTACTAAAATAGATAACAGTCTGGCTGAGACAAGGTTAACAGGATCAGACAGCCCAAGCTTCCCAACTGGGCTCCCACTGGAGGTTTAGCTCTTTCACATCAGAGCAGAACATGTACTCTACATTACAGATATTCTACATTAGTTTTAATTATTTAAAAAGGTACATTAACAACACAGGAGGGACACGTTTCAGTCCTTCACAGTCTATAACGTGGCTCTTTGTCAATGTAAGGTACATGCTCATAACTATTCTTTTCCAATCATCGACGTTGAAACACTACCATCCCATCAGCCTCCTGCAGTCACACTTACTGCTGATTCTAACAACCTGCTCCCCTGATACTCATTATTCCTCCAACATGTTTCTTTACACACCTGAAGTTGTTAGGAAAGTACTTAAAGGGCTCTGTTGAACCTTGGAAATATCTGTGAAATAGCACAAAAAAGTGAAGGACGATCTGAACAACAGTCCGATAACATACTCTCCCGCAGCTCCGAGTGTCCCTATCTACGACGTCTCATAAAAGCTTCATGCATCCAAGCTCTTAAAATCCCGACAAGGAGAGCCCGCTTCAGCAGCCGAGAAGTTCAATTCCACTGAAGAACCTTCCCCGGCAAATAATAAAAAATAAAAAAAACACTTTGCTTTGCCAAAGCCACTTGGCAGAAAAGTGAAATCCTATTAAATCTTTCAACAAAGCTTTCATAAATATTGTGAGGGAAGAGTCCCAGGTCCCACTTCAGCCTGTCTTCTCAAACACAGCACTGTCCACTTTGCTCGGAAAAGCTATTGTCTGCGAACAGCGGCTACATCGCTGCCACTTCACCAGCGACTTTAGGATGCCAGAAAATATATTTCAACTTTGTCAAACTACTTCTGTCAATACTTTTGCACTTTGCATCTTCCACAAACATATTGATGGAGAGTAAAAAACTATTCCATGAGCACGCTGAGCGAATAGATTTCTAGCACGTAGACGGAGTGCAGCTGTTGTGCCCTCTTTAAAAAGTCCTTTACTAAAGAAATCAATAAGCCTTCTGACAAACCCAATAACATTTTAAAATGATCACAATAAGAGAGAAGCGACGGAGGGGAATGGTTGGAAAGAAGTCTCACCTCTCTCACAGGTACTATCCCAGAAGCCAGTTCCAGTGCAGTCACAGACGAAGCGGTTCCATCCCTCCTTACACGCTCCGTTGTTCTTGCAGGGGTTGCTGTCGCACTGTTTCCCCGTCACCTTACTGCACGTGGACTTGATGCCAGTCATATTCTGGGCCTGAGCGATCTGTCGGATGTCCTTGCTGCGCCCGTCGATGAACAAATCCCGGACGCAGCCCACGTAGCCGTAGTTGAGCATAGCGGTCCAGAGCTCGGTGGGGAGCACCAGCCCGACCCGGCTGTCAGGCAGACCACCCAGGTAAAGGTCCCCCTCCAGGTCCAAGATCTCATTTTCCCCGCTGGCAGTGAAAGGGGTCCGGCGGCTGTTTACAGAGATGATACCTGAAGGAAGAAAAGACATCATTATTAAATGCTGGTCTACACTGAAAACATGTACATGTCATGTCATACTTCTAGCATATGCTTTAAAAACAGACTGCCGGGGGAGTGAGTTAATGTCACTTCTTTCTTGGTGATTTTGTGTCATGTTCTACTAGTGAAGTGATCCGCCTTATTTTGCTCGCTGCCAGAAAACAGCACTTGCTTGCTTGAGATAACAGGAACCTCATTGAAAACAAGTTACTTTTATTGCCCTCAGTTTAAAACAGGTGTGCTTCCTTTCAATTTAAGCCTCACAGCAAGAAGGTTCCAAGTTCGCATCCCGGCTGGGGTCTTTCTGTGTGGAGTTTGCATGTTCTCCCTGTGTATGAGTACGTTTTCTCCGGGTTCTCCGGTTTCCTCCCACAGTCTAAGAGCGTACTCACACTGTCCTCCAGGACCGCGACCCGGACTTTAGGGTACTTGTCCCCCCTCCCTCTCCCCCCCCCCCCCCGCGCCCCAGCCCCGTTTGTACTCACACTGCCAGGGCCGGCCAATGCTTCTTGCTGTCCATACGCCATCACGCCGTAACACGTCACATGCGTTGATCGCGTGTGTGTGGCTTTGTTTACAAACCTTTCCACAGAAAGTTTTCGACTGTCTTTGAATATTTTCATCCGACCAAATCTGCAGTAGACACTCCACCTCCGCATCACACCAACATGAACCTTTCACCGCCATTGTTGTTGTTGTTAAATGTCCGCGCATGGTCCGTCCTTCTATTTACATGTCCGAACAGGCGGACATAACGCTACTGCCGTAGGGCTCGTGCTCGTGTTCGCACACGTGCGCATGCTCGTGCTCGTACACGTGCGCATGCTCGTGCTCGTACATGTGCAAACGGCTCCGCTAAAGCCCACTAGGCTTTAGCTGAAAAAACGGTTTTGGCCCCGGCCAGAAGGACAGTGTGAGTAGGCCCTTAATACGTGCAGGTGTTCGGTTCATTGATGACTCTAAATTGCCCGTAGGTGTGAATGGTTGTCTGTCTCTGTTCGTCTCTATGTGCCCTGTCATAGACTGGCGTCCTGTCCAGGGTGTACCCCGCCTCACGCCCGATGCCAGCTGGGATAGGCTCCAGCCCCCCCGCTGGATGAAGATGAATGAATGGTTTGAAGCGAATAAACTAGGCTACAGATTAGCTCGGCAGACGTTGCTGCTGCAGGCTACGTAGGCAAAAAAAGAATGGAGAAGTCTTCAGGAATCTTTGGTTCAATTGGTCAAAAGTGTAATTCGTCTTTCATATCAGCTAGTTCTGGCCATGTTTCATGCTGTCCAGACAAAGTTTTAGCAATATCAGAGAAGACGCCGACCGCGGAGACAGCTGATGAGTCATGTGAGTTAAATGTTCACTACATCAGAACTTATTCAGCAAAGGCTTTTCAGGGTTCCCACTCTTTTCTAGAGACCATTTTCCAGGACGTTTCCAGCGCAAAGACACTGGTGATCTTGTTGTTATAACGGATAGGGAACCCAGCATACGCTAATATGTTTTAAGTTTGATTTAAAAGACGTATGTGGCAATAACTTACATATGAAATCATCTGTATCTTGCACCTGCTTTACTAAAGAATATTAAATAAATCAAAATCAGGCTGTATTGATTCCCACCCATTCCCAGTGGAAATGTTTATCGGCAGAAAGTGTTTGCCTTAAATGCTGGATCAGGTAGCGGCGAGTATTGGCGAGTATTCAAGGCAAGGCAGCTTTATTTGTATAGCACTTTTCATACACAAGGCAGACTCAAAGTGCTTCACAGCACAACATGTCATGAATTCAAATGCATTACAGAAAGACAAAGAGAATAAAAACACAGACAATAATCAAAACAGTGCGGACGTTAAAAGTGCGAAGATTTAGCAGAAAGCTGAGGTGAACATAAAAGTGTTCAGTGTAGTTTTAAAAGTGGTCAGAGTGGGTGAAAGTCTCACATCTTCAGGAAGTTTATTCCAGCTGTTTGTTGCATAATGACTGAAAGATGCTTTCCCTTGATTTGAGTTTACTCTGCGAACCACGAACAGATTGGTCTCAGAGGATCTTAGTGATCTAGAAGGCTTATGTAGTGGGAGCATATCAGTGATATACCTCGGCCCTAGACCATGAAGTGATTTATATGTGAGCAGGAGGATTTTGAAATCAATTCTCTGACGTACAGGAAGCCAGTGTAATGATTTAAGAATTGGTGTAATGTGCTCACATTTTTTGGTCTTTGTTAGAACTCGAGCAGCAGCGTTCTGAACGAGCTGCAGGAGACCGTTACAGTAGTCTAGCCTACTGGTTATGAAGGCATGGACAAGTTTTTCTAAGTCTTGAGCTGACATGAGCCCTCTAAGTCTTGTTACATTTTTAAGATGATAGTAGGCTGATTTTGTTACTGATTTGATGTGACTGTCGAAATGTAAATCAGAATCCATAATAACCCCAAGATTTCTGGCTTTATTTGAGGTTTTCAGGGACAGTGATTGAAGGTGCTGGATGACTTTAAACCTTTCTTTCTTAGCGCCAAAAACAATTATCTCAGTTTTATCCTCATTAACTACTGCAATAGTTCAATATGCACGTAAATGAGATTTTGGCGAGTATTGGCGAGTATTCAAGTTGATCCGATATCATGTAATTTAGCCCCCCCCCCCCCCCCAATACATTAAAGTAGGTTCACTCGTTTTTCAGGATGCATGCTTTTCCCATTTAGTGCACAAATGGTTTTTCAGCATAAACCTCATCAAAAGAATGTAAAACCTTTTCGTCCCAGCTGAAGTTTTAATTGACTTTTCACATCTAACGCAATACTTTAAAATGCACATAAACACATGTGAATAGAAACACGACTAATGTGTGGCACTTCTACAAAAAATATATTTCAAGACTAAACAAGAAGGATATTTTCATGCAGAATGTGAGACTAACAGGTGAGAATGAAGGAAGGATTAATAATTAATCACTTCTGGTTATTTTGCAAACAGAAGATGTCGGAGGTGCTGGAGAGAGCAAGGTGAAAACGCTGACAGAAATAGCAGAGCACACCTGCGCTATGGAAAGATGCGGTATGGTAAGGTACAAATCTGTGTTTGGCAGCCAAGGTTGCTCTGATCACAGACTCTGCAACAACCTCTTCAGGGGAACTCTATTTGAGTCATAAAAACCGAGAAAGGGGCTGAAAAACAAAAATCAGTCAAGGGAAAAATAAGCTTGCATCCAAGTGAATAACCACCTGACTGGCTCGAAGAGAGCGCAAAGGGCCCCACAACACTAAATAGATTTTACCAGGTTTATTCAGTGAGTCAAGTTATGTATTTTTATACATCTACAGAACACTAAATTAATCTACATCTCTGCAGGGATCACATAGTTCAAATCCTTATCTGATCAGAAGCGTTTAAGAATGTAAGAAACAAAGAGTCACATTTACTTTTAGTGCAAAAGCAGCGAGAGCATCAACTCTGCTGTACTGTGCATTTTACTTCACATACTGTATCCATCCCATGTTATTTGCTAAAATGGTTCAGCTCATCACCTTTTTCCCCCCAGGCCGAAATCTTTAAAGCCAAAAGCTAAAATGAAAACGACGTGGTTGTAATTTACTGTGCGACTCTAAGCAGGCACCAGAAAACTGCAGTTCCTCAGGTGACCACTTCAGGCGGGCTTAAAACGCAAATCAATCCCCATGGATCTAATGTCCACCTCTACAGCAGAAATAAGCATGTGACACAGCCTGGTACAAAACACCGCTTTGGTCTCTGGCTAGGTTTAGCCTATGTACTACTACTGCTACTACTATAACAATTAGTCATATATACTGCCACTAGTGTTATAAATTATAAAATTTGTAGCCATAAAAACACCATCAGTGGTGTGTCTCGCTGTACCGTAGCTGCTATTGCCGCTCCTCAACATTGATCATGTTTGCCATAATTATCATTTTCATATTCTATCACCTTAGCTGTGCTTGTTCCAACTATTCTGCTGCATTAACTTCCATAACATATAAGTCATATTCACATTACTATAGATATTATTATAGTTACTGTTACTGTTTGGTTGCTCGCATCTCTGGAAGTGTGTCTGTCTCTCTGTCTTTGTGTCTGTCTTTGTCTCTCTCTGTCCATCTGTCCGTCTTCTCTCTCTCTCTCTCCTTCTCTTCCTCTCTCCAGTGCAGACAGATGTGCGTCCTCCACAGAGCTGGGTCTGTCTGACGTTCCTGTCTGTTATAGTGAAGGTTTTCAACGCCACCGTACTCTACGGGGGAATTGTTGGGTCTATGTAAATCATACATAAGTCATAGTGCATAGTTTAGGTAATCTGATGCTGTTACAGATATTTTAATGTGGCCTGATAATTACAGAGTTGACCTTTAAATATAAACACTTTAAAATACGGGTTTTACTTAACTGTCACTGGTACAATATTAGCTCCATCTGCACCTCTCTGTCAGCCCGCGCTGAGGTCGAGTAAATGTAGCGAAGAGATGAAAAGATCACTCTTCACACAAAGCCCAAATTTAGCATACAGCGTGAGTTCTCACATTTAACATTCACCTTGCAGCCAGACGGAGAGATTCTGGCTGGAGATCTTTGTGGACGAGAAATTTAATAAGCTTGCAACTCCCATTAACATTTCACTCAAGCTACAAGTGTGATTATGCCTGTTCTTAACCATCCCTCAGTCTGGTATCCATATATCTGTCACATTCCTCTTTTTCCCTGTGAAAATCCCACTTTCTTCTCTGCTATCGCGCTGGGGGCTGCGCCGGTGATTAATCAAAGCAGCGAGCTCTGACACACGGCTAAATTGGCTGCTCTAACCTGATATATAACACAGGCTGTAGCACCGACTAACACACCCTAGTTCTCTGGAGGATCCCACCTAATGCAGAGATTGTGTTGGGTTTTGAAGCTCAAGGCAACAGAAGTTTGTAGCATTTTTTTCTCTAACATAATCTTTTCTAATACTTTCTGTGTATGTGGCCATGTTTCCAGGTCAGAGGACATATGGATGGGAGGAAGCGAGGGGGGAAAAAGAACCAGTAGCTATCTAGAGAAAGCACGACTTTAGCCCGGCAATAAATCACCGCTGAAATTAATATATTGAGGAAATGTACAGTATCCTGTGGTTGTAATGCAGGAAAAAGATGAAATTAGCAGTAACATGATTGTAGCCTGGATGCTTACAGCTGGTGCAGATCAATTTTTACAGTTACGGCGAGACTACACTGTCAGACTTATTCTAGGTGTTATTCTTAATTTGTATTCCCCTTAGACTAAACAATTCCAGTTCATCAAAACCAGTTGAGTGTCATTATTAAATTTGAAGAATGGCAAAGTTGCAAGGTAATGGCACTGGAAATGATCACCTATTTCAATTTTGCATTTTTAGTAGAAGTGGTTAGCACTGTCGCCTCACAGCGAGAAGGTTACAGGTTCGAATCCCGGCTGGGGCCCTTCTGTGTGGAGTTTGCATGTTGTCCCCGTGTCTGCGTGGGTTTTCTCCGGGTTCTCCGGTTTCCTCCCACAGTCCAAAGACGTGCAGGTGTTCGGTTCATTGATGACTCTAAATCACCCGTAGGTGTGAATGGTTGTCTGTCTCTGTTCGTCTCTATGTGTCCTGTGATAGACTGGCGTCCTCTCCAGGGTGGACCCCGCCTCACGCCCGAGCGCTGGGTGTCTCCATCCATTTGTGAGGGTGCACAGTGATGTTTTGGCTAAATGCTAACTTCCGCATGCTAGCATAATCATCAGTGACAATGCTAAGATTTAGCACACCAATGTGTACAATATTCACTATTTTGCATTAGCATGTTAGCATGCTATCATTTGCTATTTAGCACTGAACAAGAAGTTCAGCTGAGTTTAAAAAGCTGAGGGTCATGCTGTTATTTATGTGTTACAGCCTCTCAAATCCATATTTTTTTTCATTTTAAATTCAGTACCTTTGGGTTTGACACTGTTAGCAACTAGAAAATATCACTTTGGCCTTGAGTAGTGATGAGCATTGAGGATAACTTACCTGAAATAATCAATAAATGAATTGCTTTTAGGCCTGTAATGATATTTTATTCCCCAAAATGTAAGTTTCAGATTTGAAATGAATGAAGGAGCATACAGAACACAGTCACCACAGCAGTACTGCAGAAAAGAACGTGTATTCATTTCACTTACTCAGTATTTTAGGATGTATTTTAGTTCTCTTGGCATGATTACTCTGTGCTCAACAGTTTGTTAGGTGCCTAGTCTGCTCTGCCGATAAGTTCATATAGACTTGAGCCAAAGGCAACATGTTTATAATTCTTCGGTTGGTAAACTGTGAATAAAAGTAGCCAACTGCAGAAAAGTTTCAGTCACCACTACTGATGTCTTCCCTTTCCCCTCCATCCTTACCTGAGCGTCCGTCCCTCTGGATGTCCACGTGGTGCCATGAGCCATCATTGACCTTGGCTTGCGTGGCCTTGACCTTGATGGTTCCGGAGCCCATGTCTAGCAGCAGGTACAGCCCTCCATCCAGCAGCTCCACCGCAAAGAAGTCCACCTTGTTGTTCTTCTGGCCCTTTGCGTCCCGTCGATCCTGAGCCTTGCCGTGGGTGAAGAGTATCAACCCGTTGGGTTCGGAGGTGCGGAAGTCAAACGAGATGGAACCCACGCGTTTGGTGTTCCACTTTGGCAAAGCCAGGTAGGAGTCCGGCGTCTCGAAGTTGATTGGGTCGAGGGTGGGAACGTTCTCGCACTTGAAGACCACATCGCCCTGGAGTTTCATCTTGGGGTCCACGATGCGGGCGAGGCGAGACAGCTCCAGACGGATATCATTATTCTTGTACACCACCTGGGGAGGATACACAGTACATGGGTTTGAGACTTCTCATGAATAGATCGCAAATACATGTCATGCACGTGTAAAGGATGATTATACCTCAGTGTGAATTGTTTTTGAGGGTTTTCTTTTGCATTTAGTTTCTTCACAACAAAAGGGGAGAATTCACAAGTGCAGTTATGGTTGAATATTTATTTCCATGTGAACGGATTGCACTCCATTGCAAACCATAATATCATACTCTAGTAATATTACATATTTCCAATTTGAGGACAGCTGGATCGATAAAACTAATATCTTCTAAGGCGTGTGTGGCCCAATTTGTTTCTCACTCATTTTCTATTCCAACTCCAATTTATCCCAGATGAAAAGGAGATTGTACACAAATGCATCACTGCACTTTTGTTAGATTGAACACCTGCTGACTGCGTGTGACTAAATTATTAGTAAGTCGTTCTCTGTAATGTTCAAAAACGGCAGTCATTGTAAAGATGGGGTGAAAACCCCCCAAGAGAGTATCCGTGACCCCGTGGGAGAATATTATGCCTGTTCATCCACAATAAATTTGTTTCCACCTCCTAATCCACAAACGTAGAAAGCAGCCCCACATTATAGTCAAATAAAGCAAAAGACCACTGAAAAGGAGAGTAGAATATTGTCATTTGAAATCCATTGAGGCGGAAAATTAATGGGTTTTTTTCTTTTCCTTTCTGTGGAGGAAGACAAGCTTTTTCTGGTATATAGGGCAGTGTGTGTGCAGGAAACAGCAACACTGTTAGAGGGAGCACAGCTGTCAGCAAACAGATTTTACTGCTGTGGGATTACCGATAATCCTGGAAGATTTGACAGTAAATCAACACAGGTGACCCGAGCTCTGAGGAGGACTGACGAGAGAGGGGGGGAGGGAAGAGACAACCGGGGGGAGAGAGAGAGAGAGGGGGAGAGAGAGAGAGAGACGAGCTGGTGGCGGAAGAGAAGAAAACAGCACGAGAAAGAAAATATGTCAGCAGGCAAATAGAGAGGAAAAGAGGGAGAGATTGTGAAGATTAAATGCTGTAAAGCCAGTATGTGCCACTGGCTTTCAAAATAGACCTACACGTGTGAGTGTGTGTGTGTGTGTGTGTGTGTGTGTGTGTGTGTGTGTGTGTGTGTGTGTGTGTGTATGTAGAGCACAAACACAGTGATGTAGCCGTCAATGCGGTTAATGACCACACTTAATCTCCTGAACATGACACACAACAAAATACTCACCACACACTTTGTCGAGCACTTAATCTACTGGTAACGCACCACACAGTACTAATGAAGTTCATTTTGAATGCAGTAAATGTAGACCACGTGCATCATAGTACACTACGTGAATGTACGAACACAAGGCTAAAGAGATGTGAACTATGGCTGTAATGATTATTTATGATTGCTGATTAACTATTATTTTTCTTCAACCCTTGATCATTTGTTCCGTAGACAAATTCCTATTGTGTTGCCATGCGCCGTCGCCATTACCGCAGTGGCAGAGCGGAGCGGAGCGGAACACACACACACTGACAATGAAAGCATAGATGTTGGGGTTAATCATGGTCAGCGGTCACATTGTCCGACAGGCGTGGGTAGTCCGTGTTAATGTGGGAGTTATTCAGTCTGAATGAAGTACGACACAGCCTACAGTACCACAGCTGTCCGACCCAGTAATTAATTAGTAATTAAACCCGGCAGCTAGGAATTAGCTTATGATTAATATCAGCAAGCTCTATAATTTCTCGCATTGTAATCAGACAAAATGTATGATTTCAAAAAACATGTTATTGTGTTAGAAGTGGAATTTCATCAGGAACTGAACCAGAGACTCAAAGTTCTTTTTAGTGAAAAATAAAGAGCATAATAATAATAATAATAATAAAATGATGTGCCTGCTGTCAGTGTCGGGCCTCTTGTTCGGTGCGGAGGTTTCATTGTTTAGCCTAAAGGGTCCAAATTACAGCAAAATCCTTTTACGTACAATACAATGTTATGCGTGGGTTCACAAGTGAGCTAACCCTGCAGTACTGGTGGCATGTTTATGTTCGCCTATTGCCGGAATTTATCTATCAAATGTGAGGAAATAGTGAAAAATGTCATAATTTCCTTTAGCCTGAGGTGACAGCGGAAACTCCAAACATCTCCAGTTTATTACACAGAAGACAGATTTAAGCAGAATGCAAGTACTAATTAGTAGACATCAATGCCCTTTTTTGGTAAGAGGAAAGAGTAGGAGTCAAATTCTGACGAGATGTATAGTATAGTATTTTCTTAGTATTATATTAATTTAGTAATAAATGTTAGTTTTTTTTAATTCTGGGGATTCCTTCAAGTACCACCAGAGAGAATTTGAGTACCACCGATGGTACAAGTACCATAGTTTGAGAACCAGTGGACTAACTGATTGCTACAGGGACGTTTCCAGCAATTAATCCAGCTATAAAAAGCCACACTGATGCTGGTGCAGTGTATGCTAAGCATGCTAAATATGACTCATGGCTTAAGGCTCGATGATCTCTGTTTGTTCTTTTTGTCTGCATGTGATTATCAGCTAACCTCTAGATATTAGAGAAAATGTGAGCGTAATCTGGCTCTCTGGTTATTGCCAAAATAGCAGCAGCAACATTCAGAGTCAAATCCACCCAAAACACATTCAATGTACTTTCTGGAATTCCGATAAATATCAAGTGAGAAACGGGGATGAATGATATTTCACAGAAATGATGCGGCTGCCCTGTAGCTCAGCAATATTTTAGCCTTATCCGCCATAACTGATGGATGAAGAACCGATGTTTTTATGTGTTCTTCTGAAGCCAGATACCTAGCGTTCCACTCTCAGTGAGCTTTTATACTTCTCTCAGGCAAGAGACCAAACTGAATATTACATGAAAGAGAAAGAAAGAAGAAGAAGAAGAGCCTTTGCTGCTCATTTGCAATGGACCAACTTTTTTTAACAGTGCCGCGATGGTCACTGCGTAGTTCACTGATGTAAATCACTCAAAGGCTGTTTGTCTCTGAGAAATATTAAGTGTTAGTTGCTCGATATGGAGGGAAAAGTTAGAAGCTCAGTGACACAACTCAAGGTCTCAATCAAAGCACAGCTCAGCTCAGTCGCTAGGGAAAGAATGCTGGCGTCGTACGTTTCTGCATTTACAGAAACGTTAATATGAAATGGGACTAAAACCATCTGTCTGTTCATCTATCGTGTGAATGAGACGCAGCACTTTCAACTAAATCCAGTGTAAAACCATCCGTGTCAATATTAAACACTTAGGGCGTGATCACACTGTCCTTTTGGCCGCGGCCAAAACCGTTTTTTCAGCTAAAGTCTAGTACCTTTAAGCGTGTGAGTGCACCCGCTCCGCGCTCAACTGCGGCCAGCGGACCGTCCACGGCCCGCTTGAAAGAGGTGGGCTTTAGCGGAGCCGTTTGCACATGTACGAGCACGAGCGTGCGCACGTGTACGAGCACGAGCCCTACGGCAGTAGCGTTATGTGCGCCTGTTCGGACATGTAAATAGAAGGACGGACCATGCGCGGACATTTAACAACAACAACAATGGCGGTGAAAGGTTCACGTTGGTGTGATGCGGAGGTGGAGTGTTTACTGCAGATTTGGTCGGATGAAAATATTCAAAAACAGTCGACAAGACGCACAAAAACTCCGAGGTCTGTGGAAAGATTTGTAAACAAAGCCACACACACGCGATCAATGCGTGTGACGTGTTACGGCGTGATGGCGTATGGACAGAAAGAAGCATTGGCCGAGGCCCAGGTAGTGTGAGTACAAACGGGGCTAGGGCGCGGGGGGAGAGGGAGGGGGGACAAGTACCCTAAAGTCCGGGTCGTGGTCCGGGAGGACAGTGTGATCACGCCCTTAGAGCAAGTAGTCTGAAAGTCAGGCGACGTAGTAGAATGAGCCCCGAACTCCACTTAGGGAGGAGGTCGCCGTGGATGGGGAGGTCTTACAAATACAGGACTGTCGGGGGAGCGGGGGGCAAGGTGTTGGCCTGCCCCCGCTGCTGTGAGGAGAGGAAACACTAATTCTGACGACTGGGTTGCAGAGCCCAAACACGCTGTTCCTTTACTCTTTTAAGACACAGTTTATCGGCTCCACTCGTGAAAACCTTGCCGTCTATATTAGTTTTCTTGGCAGTGGAACGTCTTAAACTCTCCCGGGCACTGCAATGTTTTTCTGGGGCGTACTAATCTTTCAATCAGCCGGCCCCCGATCTGTTTTTGGATTATGATTTTGTCTGTTCTGCTGCAGGCCGATCAATAAGGTAATCGAAATGATGCCATAAAAGAGGAACTGACTGCAGCTGCTGTGTGTACCTCATCATTTCCTTTGTTATGGCTGTGCTTTGCTACGCTATCCTTTGGCCTATCAACAGCCTTATGGGGCCCATTCATAATGCACGCACAGGGGACTGTAACGACTCCATAAAGCCCAGATCCTCCATCTCTGCTCCGGGATGGTGTATTGATTGGGTCCTGGTAAGGGTGAGGGAAGGGCAGGTGGGTGGAAGCGCAAAGTGTGCACGACCAGACAAGCGCGCGCAGGCACACACACACACACACACACACACACACACACACACTCTCTCTCCTCCCTAATCTACTTCAGATCAGTGCTCATGTCCTCTTGGCCCTGGCCCCAGATGCTGTCAGCTCATGATTTAGCCCCAGTATTAATGAAGGACTGGGGTAATTCTGGGGAGTGAGGATACAAACACAAACAAGGTGATCATGGAGCTTTGTGAAGAAGATTTCTATTTACATTAACACACTAACTGTATGTATTACTGTATGTACATGTATAAGTGCAGATCAATGTAGCAATTGTGGGTACATATAGATGATGAAACTGGATGTGACAGAACTGATGAAACAAGAGATAATCTTCAGTAATAATCACTGGGGATCAATATGACTAGTAATATAGCACCACTATAATCAGTTAGTTCACCCAAATCACAAAAGAACACAATATGAAGGTATACTGACATTTTAAACACAGAGCAGCAGCATGTCTCTCCAGACAAAATGGTGATATTACTCGGGGTCCACCCTGGACAGGACGCCAGTCTATCACAGGACACATAGAGACGAACAGAGACAGACAACCATTCACACCTACGGGTGATTTAGAGTCATCAATGAACCCAACACCTGCACGTCTTTGGACTGTGGGAGGAAACCGGAGAACCCGGAGAAAACCCACGCAGACACGGGGACAACATGCACACTCCACACAAAAGGGCGGACCAGGAACCCTCTCGTTGTGAGGCGACAGTGCTAACCACCCCACCACCGTGCCGCCCATTAATGGAGCACAATAGACTTTTAATGGAGCAAAGTTGAAGTTTACTGTTGGAACAGCTGATGACAGAAGACTTATTTTCTAACTGGACAAACTTTTGTTGAAAAAGAAGAAACAATCCTATAACATTTATACTAATGACATTTCATGACTATTTCTTTATTGGTATATTCATTATACAAAACATATCTATCTTTGCATGTAGAGATGACTAATGCATATTTTCAAATGTAAAAGGTTTTACAGCATAAAGATACTAGTCCACAGCAAAGTTTGTGGAGTACCCTGAGTAACCAGGGTTTGTGGAAAAGTTCAATTGGATAGTTTTCCAAAACTATAAACACAAGGAACGAAATCTATCCAACGTATGGGCTGGCAGCAGGAGTTTGAGCGGGCAACTACCTAGACTTGACCGCCCCTATAGCCAACTACCGCTGGCCATAGGGGCAAGGGGTAGTGACCATTTAATGTGACACAATAGATGTTGCTCAGCTTCAGCTATGCCACAACACTTTATGCATTACAAAACATGGTACCCTGTCTCACACACGCACATGCGCACACACGCACACACACACACGGTGACTCTGACACATGAACTTGCTGCGAACCTTCCTGCAAATGCTGCTCTTAAAATATCAACCTCAGCCTCTACAGCTACATCCCCACCTCCATCACCTAATTGCAGGGTATAATATATAATTTAATCTCATGTCAGTTCTGGTTGAAACACAGAGGGCCCTCAGCCCTCAGAATGCTTTTATCTCACTGAACGTAGTGGTAGCTTGGTTTGCTGTAGGCCATTCTATTGACTACTGAGCATCACTATTACTGCATTCATAACACACTTCAGCTGTTTGTACAATACTGAACTACGTGCTCTACAGCCGGGGCACAGTTCCCCCACGTTGCTGTTTTCCGCCTATCCAGCATAAACTAACCTTGTCCATCATACCGTTGCACTTCAGTGATGGCACTTACATTTTATTGGTTACTTTTTATGTGTGAGGTTTATTTGAGAGACTAATAAAGATTTGATTTGAACCCTAATGTTGCATGGTGGGATGCATGATGGTAAATGGACTTATATAGCACCTTTCTAGTCTTCTGACTACTGAAGGCGCTTTCACAGTGTTTGTCACATTCACCGTTCACACAGACGTTCACACTGATGGCAGTGGACATCTACAGACCATCTGATCTAACCATTCACACCACATTAACACACCCATGTGCAGCACGGGGAGCAATTCAGGGTTCAGTGTCTTGCCCAAGGACACTTCGACATGTGGACCGGGGGGAGCTCGACCAATCTCTCGAATGGAGGACGACCCACTCTGCCACTGACCCACAGTCGCCCCCATGATGTATCAGTGCTGATACATCCACAACTACACACTCCGATACAGCAGGTGTCCATGTCCACCTTTAAAGTTGCTTTGTAACCTGACAATAACTTTTATTGAGACGTCAGATTTGACAGATTATATCAAAGCATTTATTGGCATAATTGGATTTCTTAGGCAAAATGCTCAATCATAGCCAAAGTAGGTTTATGATGCGCTTTGCTACAGAAAATAAACATTTTCAAAGTCAGCTATGGAGTATTCTATCTTTGATCAGAGTGTAGCCTTTTTTTGCCCTCAGGTTTGTATAAATTTATAATAATAAAGTTATGAACCTTTTTTAAAATACAAAAACATAAATAATCGGTTGTCTCATCATCAGCTTCATTCCAAATGTAACATAACTGCAAATAAACCGGCACAAAAATACATCAAAAAAGACAAGTGGTAAAACGTAAGTGAGTTCAGGTATGCTTGTAGGTAGATGTCGTTATCTTTGGATAGAGCCACACGAGCGGTTCCCCTCTGTTTCCAGTCTTTGCGCTACGCTAACTGTATTCATATTAAGTGTAAAGACATGGGAGTGGTATTTATTCTCTTATTTAACTCTTGGAAAGAAGCATAGGAGCCTTTTGAAGTGTTGAAATATTCCTTAAAGGTAAAAAATTAGGTTTTGTTCCTCTGCATTTTTGACATTTCAGGTAAAACAAAAAAAAGTTACTCAATCAAAGCAAGTTAGCATATCACAGGAATATTGTTTTATAGCAAATGCAGTAAATTACAAGACAGGATTAGCCTTTCACAGTCTGTGAACAGTATGTGTTTCATTTCCTGTAGAAAGTCGGTGTAGGATCATCTCATAAGTGTCAAAGAAAGAACACTGCAGCGAGGGTGAATTTGTTTTTTTGTAATTACATCCGTCTCATCTGTGTCAAAGGTGCTCGGCTGTAAATACTGAAAGGCGTGTGTTGGAATTGCCTCCACACAGTTCTCATCCCAATACATTGAATGTGTCTCATGGCCACATGCACTAACATGTCGTGTGTAGCCGGAGCGTCTAGGACAGCGAACAATAGAGAAACTCCACATGCACAGAGGGAGAGTGACTTCATTCTCTGCTCAGGACGCTTCCACTCTGCTCTATATCTTTACATAGAAAATATTTGTTTGCACCTAACCCTTACCCTTTCATCCCTTCCCAGGAGACCCAACAATCTAACCTCAAAGACCAACTATTAACAAACGGCCTCCTACGACTCCAACGACGGTCGTTTAGACTCAATAGAGCACTGACCAAGTCGAAACCAACTTCTGACCAACGACTGCCACTCTAATGATGGTCGTTGGCACTTGGAGCACAAAGGGTTTCAGTGACATCATCGGCCTTGTGAGAGGTTAAATACCAGGATCTCAACACCAGCTAGTCGGACCAGTCCCAGCCTGGTCCTGGTCCTGGTCCAGTCCCAGCCTGGTCAGATGCGTACATGAACTGATGAAGCCTCTTGGATGAGTGGTTGAAATAAATAACAAATAACCAAGTCCACTTGCTTTTGACAGAAATTGCTTTGAGGTAACGATGACCTGGACAAATCAGGACATTCACAGGCTCACCTATCTTTATGTCCTGAACATTGACCAAGCTCCTCTAAGTAAAGATTACACAATAGATTAAGAAACAGCCTCGGAAAAGGGAGAATTATGAGTTATCCGCTTTTGCTGCACTCTGAAAAGACCACGTTCTAATTTTGTCAACAGTAAAAAAACAAACAACAAACATCATTCCTCTCATATGCTATCATTTATCATATCATTTATACTCCCTGAACCGCTGACTCTAGAATTTAAAAGTATCTTTAAAAATACCTAGAAGGTGTCACCTAAAACCAAATTATGTGAACAACCTTAGCATAAACCGTAGGGGGTGAGAGTAAAAGATGAAGGCATTCCATTAAAGTCTAAGGTTTGTACCCATCCATCACTGTATGTCCCTCTAGGGGGGACATTAAAAAAGTGAAATAATTAATAGGACAGGGTGACATTTGCATTTGTTTTTGGAGGAGGAAACAAGCGTTGCCTAAACACACTGTGGTGACTAAGACAAAACTGATGACGACAAAGCTACTCTCAAATGCCAAACGTTGGTCTCTTGCCCTCTCTCCTCGTCTTCTCACTTACTCATCATTCTCTTGATCTCCGTCCATCAGTGTTTCTGTTTCTCTCTCCCAGCCGCTGACATTCCCCTCATCTGCCCTCTCCTTCATTTTGTCACTCGCCTCTCTTTTTCAGTACTCACACCTTCTACCCTCACATACTTCTCTGCTTGTTACTCATCTTCCTGTTCCTCCACCTCCATTTATGCAGCTCCACCTCTCTCAGCAGATATGACAGCGCATGCCCCAGCCACCCCCGCAGTCTAACACAAGTTGCCACTGCACAGCTCCAGTGTTGCCACGGGTGCCCTTCTTTGACAGGAGGGTCTGGATAGCGTGAGGGGGGTGTGTGTGTGCAGGAGTCACTGCAAACATCAGGCTGACCGGAGAGCGAGCTGGGGCGGCTGCCCACTGGCCCTCGGTCACGTGGAATGCTGCAGCACACATGGCAGAGCATGCGCATAGACAGGACCCGGTTTGTGTGTTGGTGTGTGTGTGTGTGTGTGTGTGTGTGGGCGTGCGTGTGTGTGGATGACATCCCATGTTGCCTACGGGGGCAGATGAGTGCAGCAGAGACTGAACAAGAGAGGGGTTGTGATGGCAGCATGCGGCATCTCTTTTGTTGTCAGACAGAAGAGAAAGGAGGCATTCGCTCGCTGCAACAACACATGGCTCCATCAGCTTATTCATCAGCTCTAAGTGATGCACTTTTTTTTTTCTAAATCTCCTAGCTGACAAAGACCAATGTGCACCAACATTCCTGCTTCAGTAGCATTTGATGCGCTCTCGCCAGACATTACACACGCACACACACACGTACACAGAGTCATACAGAAGTACTGACGCACTCTGATCTGAGCAAGGGGCCGAAACACAACTGAATCATTCCCTCGTTATCTGGGGGATACTGAATCCAAAGGAAGAGGTGGAGGGGGCAGGAAGGAATGCATATGGTGTGGGAGAGCAAGAGAGAAGCAAAGAGCCAAAGGGATGATGCATAGGGAGCACATGAAGATGAAAGAATAGATTCAAATGAACACGCACTTCAAGCTGGGCTTCAAGAGACGTTGTGAATGAATGGAAGTATGAGGGGGAGATCACACAGCTGGTCGTGAGCAGTTTGCATAGTCCTGGGTTAGCAGCTGGCATCAGGCCTGCTTAATGGAGCAATGTAAGATGAACAGTTGAGGATGGCACAATACTACCACTCCCCAACCACATGGTGAATCACCTCCATGATTCTGTCCACCAAACGCTCGCTCTCTCTCTCTCTCTCACACACACACACATACACACACACTCTCTCTCTCTCTCTCTCTCTCTCTCACACACACTCTCTCTCACACTCACTCACACTCTCTCTCACTCTCTCTCTCTCTCTCTCTAGGGCCAACTCATGCTGAGTCACACTTGGAATAATAATGGAAACAAATGGAGGATACAACAGCCTCTGCACCACGACCCTTGGTGAAACATGCAAACTCCATCGCCTGCCGTGGGGATATTCCTGCTGAATGTGGGCAGTGCAGGATGTGACGCACACAGAAATCAGTTTGCGGAAAATGAATATTGAAGAGCAGACAAAGATAGCCAGCCAGCATTTTTTTTGTGTGTGTATCTTGGCTCACTAAGACAACTACGGCCAATGTGGGGCCTACCACACACACTTCTTTGCTAGTGTTGAGGCTGCAGTCAAAGTTCACCGATGTTAAACTTCACGCAACGCTAAGATGTCTTCTCCTGGACCTACATCCGTCAACAGCTCACTCGTAGCCTGGCATCATCACACAGCTAGCATACAGTTATGTCTTCCATGAGTTCACCAGGAACTCCAAAACAGGAAGCTGTTAAGTCTGTGTGGCTCCGCTGGTAACATTATGCTGGTCTTGCAGAGGTCAGCGTGAACAATTGATAAGCGTGAGCTAATGTCAGCTATCCAGCTAACGTTAGGCTCTGTGAGAGTTCTATGTGAACTTGTGAAAGCCGTAGTGGCAAAGCCAGAGTCTTACTACATGCATGCAGGGAATGAGGTAAGTTGTCAATGTTTTTTGAGAGGGATTGAATGAGTGAGAGAGAGAGGGAGAGAGAGAGAGAGAGAGAGAGAGAGAGAGAGGCAAGGAGTGGTTGAGCAAATCAATTCAATGCACGCAACTGTACAATGGAATAAGATATTTTCCATTTTGCATAGGAAAAAAAATCAATGTAAAGCAAACACTGAAATGAATGCTAATGTCTATGTCTATGTCTTGTGCAGCAACACATGCCACAAGCTTCACAAAATATACAGACTAGATAACATAGGTAGCCAAAGTTTGTCCAAAAGCGGTAGAGTATATTAGATTTAGTCTCCTTATAATCACATTGGGTGTGTCGCCCACACTGCAGGATGAGGGGGGAGGCTCAGGCGAGGATTAGTTCAGCCCTTGTGTGGGAATTTACTGCATCAGCAAGGACAACTTTCTTCACCTGACTACTTGGTATGGACCACACCACCAGTGGGGGAATCATATGCAAACAATTAGGCATAACTTATACAGTATTTGTACGGTTTCTGTGTTCACAGACTAATAATTCATTACTATGCTTAATACTGATGCAACTCCTAGCTTCGGGGAAAAGCTTCAACAGTTCCATGGCCTTCGAAAAAATGTGAGTCGACAAATTCTCCCACATTGCAACAGTTCAAACACAAATGGCTTGAAATAGACTGCTATAAGAAGAAGGCGTGTATCACTTTGGCACTTGTTTTTGCTTAATTGTAAACTGGGAGCCACAGACTGAAACGTACACAGCAGTGATGTTAATGATCACTGGGTGAAGTCAATGCTCAGGATATGCTATCTTTTTATTTACGGAGCCTTATTGTAGATAACTGTAGATGCATGTCTGGGTCAGATATATGCATTGTATTTGTGCGTGTGAGGGAGAGTGTCAGAGCATTCAGAGAAGCATCAGCCAATGTAGTAACAACTGGGCGAACAGCAGCCCGAGCCAGTCAGTCGAAATATAAAACAATGCAGACAAGGTGACTTTCTCTTAGCCCGAAACGTGATTGGTTGCTTGTGTGTGCACGCGTGTCCGTGTGTGTGCACCCTCAAAACAAGTAAGAGAGTCTATGGGGGTTGGATGGAAGCTAACGCTGCTAAATGAAAGGCACGTTGGTGCTCGAACTGAGCTTGGCAGCACATCACAAGACTTACTGGCTCTTGTCAAAATTGAGAAGGTTGTGATGGAAAGGAAAAACAGCCAGGACGAGAGGGTGGAGGAGGGCCAGCCTGAGACACGGAGGCATATTGATGTCCCTATAGTAAACTTAAAAATATTATGAAGGGTGTTGAGATGCCAGGCGAATGTAATATGAATTCCTTGGCCATGGTTCCATCAGCTGTATGGAGGTTAAAAAAAGTAAATAGTAGATATATTTAGGGTTGGGCGACACAGTAAATTGTCATTTTCTTCATTTTGTTATGTGTAAAACAATGTATGAACAGATCTGGCTATGTTAGACTACTCAGAGACAGACTCTCATTCAGTGGCTAGAGCGGGAGCACGCGAGGCCAGCAGCAGCAGAGGGAGACAGCAGAGAAAACAGCATGTAGAGCCAGTGAATCAAGGGTTTATTTAGACCAAATCAGAGCTGGTGATTGTTGGAACAGGGAAAAGATGCACACAGCTGCGTTAATACATCAGCAATTACTGGTAGTTGGCTGGGAAATGTTGACATATCAAACCGACTGTGTGGTAGAACTACGGAGTAGGCATGTGTAAATATATTTCATAGTATCATGACTGTATATGTATACTGTATATATTGTTTAATTGTATATATATCAGTTAATTGAAGGTGTAAGAGGTGGAAACTCCTAGAGTGACTTTGCTAATTTAAATATTTTAGTTCATTTATATAAATAGTCTAAATATATCCCCGGAGTTGTTTGTGTTTTGTCGTCTCTCAGGTCTCTGCTGATGGTGGTGGTGCCTGCTGCCGTGGTCCTGCATGACGCTTCCTGCTGCTGTTATAATCTATCACCTTAGCTGTGCTTGTTTCTGCTATTCTGCTGTATTAACTGCCATAACACATAAGTCATATTCACATTACTATAGATATTATTATAGTTACTGGAAGTGTGTCTGTCTCTGTCTTTGTCTCTGTCTTTGTCTCTCTCTCTGTCCATCTGTCCGTCTTTTCTCTCTCTCTCTCTCTCTCTCCTTCTCTTCCTCTCTCCGGTGCAGACAGATGTGCGTCCTCCACAGAGCTGGGTCTGTCTGACGTTCCTGTCTGTTATAGTGAAGGTTTTCAACGCCACCGTACTCTACGGGGGAATTGTTGGGTCTCTGTAAATCATAAATAAGTCACAGAGTGTGGTCTTTACCTACTCTGTAAAGTGTCCTGAACTTGTCCCTAACTGCTGTTATGATTTGGCACTATAAATAAAACTGAATTGAATTGAATAG
This sequence comes from Echiichthys vipera, assembly GCF_963691815.1. Classification (NCBI taxonomy): domain Eukaryota; kingdom Metazoa; phylum Chordata; class Actinopteri; order Perciformes; family Trachinidae; genus Echiichthys; species Echiichthys vipera. The sequence continues at coordinate 27,312,005 of NC_139844.1, forward strand.
TCTATATTTTTTTTTACTTTTTTCAGTGAATCAGTTCAAATGCATTTGGTACGTACATCAGAGAGTGAATGCATCACTGTTTATAATGCTGTGTCATTCAATGCTGATTCTTACCTCAGTTCATAATGTTCACTTGGTTGCCGGTTCAACTCACATTAAGTTCAGTACGAAACTATTTAAGCTGTTTCTAAAGTTAATAACTCAGAGGCCATGATTTGTTATTTATCACTTCATGATCGTTCCTGTGGCTTTCACCATCTCTAACGTACTCGGTATCACAAAACTGTTTTGTTGACTGCTGTTTCGAAGGCCAAGAAGGACCTGGTTGTAATGCTTATGTGCACTTAAATGTGTTTGTTACAGTGAGTTGACACACATTCTTGAGATGCCATGAAAGGTAAACTGTGAAGAAGATGTCCCATTCCTGTGGTTGATGATAACAAATATGTCGCAGATAGAGTTCAAATGGTATCATCATTTTGTGGATGTGTGTGTGCATCTAAAATCAAAGGGTAGAGCTGAGTGAGTGTAGCTCCAGTTAACTTAATAAGGTGTCTGGTGCAAATATTGATACATTAAATAAAAGGCATTTCTTTGGTTCACATGGGATTCAAACTCGACACTTTTCCCATTTTATGTGCTCCGTCTGATATTTTCTGGCAGTATTCCAATAATCTATCAATCAATCCTTTATTTGTTAGGGACAGTGCACGTTAATGAACAACGATAACAACATATCACTGTAAAAGTGCCGGATTATAGCAAAGATGCTCATTTGCATCTGTAGTCCCTGCTTAAAAAAATACAAATACTACAAAATAAATAAATAAAAAACAATAGAAGAGACAAGACACTCAGGAGGACACCAGACCCACACAGGATCAAACAATGAAATAAGACGTCACGTGCAATATGACACAGTCGAGTCGGTGGTCGCACTTTTGATTTGATTTAAGCCACTTTTTGAGTCGAGCTTTAAAAGAGGAATATGTGGGCGTTCCCTTATTGTGGAGGGAAGACTATTCCAGATCCTCCCCCCTACAACAGACAACACATTCTTCCCAAATGCAGTGCGCCTGTGGGGGGATCTAAGGCACATTAACGCTGAAATGGCATTACCTTCCTTTTGACACTGTAACAAAGCTTTAAAATATAATTTTAAAAAACACAAAGCACAGGTAGATACAGAGGACCGCATGTAAAATCAACCATCACCATTTTCCAAACAGCAAATATGAAATCCCTGATAATGAGAATATGATCATTTCAATTAAAGCAAAGTTCCATATCGCAGTTCCTACGCAAAGAAGTTAAACCATGATTGTATTTCTGAGAATGCTGCTCAGCAAAAATAAGTAGACTTTGTTTTTCCCACAGCTCTGAGGAGCCACCGGTCCTCCCTTTATTAGCATGACTTGTTGCAGAATAAGTAATGGTGAGCAAAATGTAAATAACAGGGCAGTTAATATCTTTTTGGGCTCTACTCACAAGCTTAGAAGGCCAGCGAATACATTATGAATGTCCCCAAACAACAACGCTTTTTTCTGTATCATCATAGGCAAATATTTCTTTCAGATTGCCGCCCATTGGGAGGCGTTTCAGCAGCACACTCAAGCTGGTGCTGCAAATTGCACGTGACAGAAGTAATTTGGGCATATTTTCTCACACACAAACTGCAGTAAGTGTTATGAATTAGATTAAGGAAGGAAATGTTGAAAGGCTGGGACTTCCTCTGCCATCTCAGCAGCTTTAATTGATAATGCAATTTTATTTTGCCTTTCAAGGAAAGTATGCTGATTATCACTTTTGTCCATATCTAAATAAAAAAACAACTGCACTGGTTAAGGGAATACTGGGAAAGTATGTGGTTGCACAATTATGCATGACAACAACAATCCTGAAACATTGAAAATGCAAATGCAATATTGGGAAATGTAGAACCCACACATTAAACTAGCCTTGCACCTTTTCACTATGTATGTATCTGAGTCCCTCCTACCTCTCTGAGGCAGCCCATGAAGTTGTTGCTAACAGGAGATCCGGGCAGGTCCGCGGTGCTGGGGCTCCCACCCACGTAGAAGAAATCATCAGAGCCCAGCATGGTGTAGTCCTCCTGGGTGTAGCCAGTTGTGGTGAGGATCCCATCAACGGAGATAGTCACCTGTTGAGTGGTAACACATAGCCAAAGCCGAGCCATTACACTCTGGGATTCGATCCTGTGCTGTGTATAAAACAAACCTCCTTCCTTGGTCTGCATTCGAAATGAGCTATTTCAGCTGTTCTTTAGGTCCCACAGTGTAGATTGCTTTACAGAATCCTTTGGTACCTTGAAGCGATTGTTTTGGACCAGACAGCGTTTGGATTTTGTTAATGGAATTTTTGCCGAAGGATTCACAGGACAGGTAAAGAAAATATGGCAGAGGCATATTTTCTTTATCTTTGATGGGGGTAAGAGAATGGATCATAGGTTTGGTTTGGAAACTTCAGGTTGGGGAGGGTTAGTACAATGTTCAAACCAAGGACAAATTGATCGCACTTGTCTTAGGTTTCGGGATTTATCTGGTAACTGCAGACACACACATCTACTGTACACACGTATGTGAGCACACACGCAGATGTACACACGCACGTCCATCACTCGCACGCACATTTATCCTCACACTATCAGTCTCACATTCTCCCCTCTCTTGCATTCATTAACATCTATATATCCACGCACATGCAAAACAAAGGGAGGCTTTTCACAACACATCAATGTGCAAACCAAGGTCATCACCATTAGAAGGCAAATTAACCACATTTAATTGGACATGTAAGGGAGTAAGTGGATCAATGGTGCCATACAAAGCTGATTCAGGCCACACAGGTGCAGAGGCTCATGCACAATCAAGACCAGAGCCCATATTCAAACACGCTCTCAGAATAGCTGATGCTGATCTCTGATCAGGTTTAGCTCAGGTGTCATGGCGGTATTTTCAATGTCACGAGACCAGACCTACAATCCTAGATCAGTATGCTTATTCTTAGAAATGTTATGCATATGGGCCCAGGGGTAAGGGGGATCAAGGTTAGCCACAACAAACAAACACCACTTTCACCAGCATGCTACAAGAACACACACAGGGAGGGCAGAGTGAGTGACAAAGGGAAAGGTGGAAGGTGAGTGAATTAGAGTGTTAGTGGTTATTTTGGTGACAGGGTTGAGGTTATATGAGTTTGGGAGGTGAGAGGTCAATGAGGTGTGGGCATGCCATGCGCCATAGTGAGTTGGAAACAACTGTCAGAGCTCCCGCAATGGAGGCTGAGGTTTGCCATTTTTTGGTCTCTTTAAGGGCTCGGTGTAGAGGTCACCATCTTTGGGATTGTGGCAAGCTTCTGTCAGTTCTGGACGACAGTCCTCACAAAAAATGGGGACTTTTTGTGTGAAAAAAAATAAATAAAAAGTAAGTTGCCTTGACAAAGGCAAAGAATTAATTGTTTTACTTGTTGGAAATCTGCAATAATGTGGAAGAAACAAAGAGAAAAAAGTAAAAGCCAAAGTGAAAAAAAAACAGGATGGGGGATTGTGGGGTAAAGAAGGAGGTTGTTGGCAGGTCAGGGAGGAAATTGAGAAGAAGCGAAGAAAGAATTGCCTGGTAATACAAACCCATCTCCTCATTTTTTGATAAGAGTGTCTAGGATGGAACTCAAAGAGAACGAATAAAAGAAGAGAGGGGGAGGGGACACACGGCAAACCCAAAAAAAAGACAATAAGAATGATATCTACCAGACAATGTAGTTTGTTTACCATAGCGTGTCCAATGCCTGATTGCTTTCCAGAAAAAGGGGAAGAAAGGAAATCAAAAGAATAGTGAACAAAAAAAGGTTGTTAATAAGGATGGACAGAAAACAAAAACCCAAAGCAATGATGAAGAATTAGGATGTTAGTTAGTACATTAGTTGGTTAGATATTGGTTAGTAGTAAAAGAATGACTTTTAACATGGATGAGTTAGTGCTGTGGTGAAAAAATCTCTACATGGTTTGTCAAGAGTTTCGCGGCAGTAATAAAGAGCCAGCCTGCCATCCTAGCCAAATTTTCTACACCGGAGTCCTGCAAGACAAAAACGAAGACGGGTGCTGTAAGACGTGGGACTTTCGCGTAAAAATTTGTGTAGGATGGCTTAAACCGACAAAATATGTAGTGTTTTTTTCACCTTTAGTCTAACAAAGAGTTCCTTTCACAGAGGAAAGACAGTGAAAGTGGAAGAGAGAGAGTTCTGTAAAAAGAAAGAAAGAAGAAAGCAGGGACACAGCCCTCGGCTCTTAGCTTCTAACCTACTAAACTGCGTGTTATCCTGTTGGGATTTTCAGCTACACCTATTTACTAACCTGTGGGGCGAAAGCTTACTGTCAGCGAGGGTCAGGAAATCAGCACTTACTTGTTTTGCTGCTCTGAGAGCAACGGTACATGCTGTCTCACCTTGCAGACAAACTAAAGGTCAGCCAAGACAACCAACAATTCTGCAGCTAGCGTTACCTCCAATACAACACTGGCTCTCATTATTCTCTTCCTCTCTTCCTCTCTTCCTACGGCCTCCCGTCGACAGCACTGATTCATACGAGCTCCATCCGACTGCAATACAAGCTAATTTTAAATCACATTAAGGAAATGGTAAACAATCTCTGTCAAGTAACAAATTCCGCTTATGAAAAACAGATACACATCTTTGATGGAAATGTATTTCTATCTTTAAAAAGCATCTGCGCTATAAATACTGCATTAATGGACGGCTCAAAGGCAAACACTCCCCTGCCTTGCTTTAAAGTGAAAGACTATATTCCCCCACAAGAATAAAAACTGTTTCTGAAAGCAAGGAGATAGCGACAGTGCCTGATGGAAGTGTCAGCTTAGGGGAGAGGGAAGCAAAACAGAATGATCAGATAACTTTAATTTGAGGACAGAGGGAACTCAAGTTCAATAAGCCGATAAACAAGAGCGAAGACAACACCTAGCATAATGGTACCTTGACTCAGCTATCAATCAACATGTGAAAGAACTGCCTTGCCCTGTTTTTTTTCACTATTCATTTAGAAGAAAAGAAGTTGAACGATGAATGTTTCAAATTATACAGAGACCATGTAATTATAAAGACAACCAAAAGTATAATGATATCTAGCTCAGTAAGGTATCTGAACTGTGGTGATGGAATGGCAACCAATCAGAACAGTGTGACATTCTTAACGCCAGCTCTCTCTAGGTCATCTAAAGCGTGGGGGGAAAAAAATCCACCTGTCTTCAAACTCCGTCCATCACTGCTACCCCCGATTACCTGTCTCAGGTTGCGTGTCACTTTGATGTCGTGCCAGGCGTTGTCATTGAATTTTCCATTGACTGGCTCGACGATGGCCTCAAAGGCTCCGGAGCCCAGATTGATGACGAGGGACACGGCCCCGTCTTTGAGCGCCAAGTTGACATAGTCTGCAGATTTCCCTGTGTGGAGGAGGAGGCCGTTGCGTTGCCAGGTCTTGAAGGACAGCGTGATCTCGTCGCTGCTGCTCTGGATGGGGTTCTGCGACAGGTCGTAGCAGAAGTACTCCGAGCCACGGAAGGTGGCCACGTTCTCTTCCCTCCCTAAAAAGACAAGGAGAAGAATTGGGCGTTATCACTGGTTATCAGCCTCAGCGATAGGGGCTAGAAGGGGCTTAGCCGTTATCTATTCACACGGTAACGGATGCCATTAGCTTGCTCAGGACACCTTGGCATCACTTTTTAACAAAAACTACATGGTTAGGTTAAGGAAGTGGTTTGGGTTAAAATACTTACCTTTGTGAAATTAGTTAAGAATGTTAGCATAAGGAACTTTAGGCAAGAAAGTTGACTTTAATTTAGTCAAAAAGTCAATGTTGGCTTTGGGTTTAAAATGGGACACAAACACCAGTCTCCTTGGTGAAAGACCTGTGTTCATTTAACCCATCCACCACCCCGACGTTCCTCCTTAGTCAGACTAACGCTCTTCATACTACATCATCTTACAGCGCCGTGGTCGAGCAGTTGCTCCATGAATTGCTCTAATGTCTAATATTGACACCGGCGGGTGATCCAGCTTAACTGAGCTATCTAAAAAGGTAGAGTCGGGCTATACTGCCTCATATCTATGGTAGTGATAACAACTGATAACACCCATTCAATAAGCTGACAGCACAGCTCTGACATTCACCACCTGAGCTCGCTATGATTCACCGTACGTCGTCAATGAAGTAGTTTTTCCTCATAAATTATGTGCGTCATGACAACAACAGCCAGCAGTCATTATCACATGCATTATCTCATTTATTGTAATGTTTGAAACATGAAACGGGCCCAGCATCCGTGATGGCCTCTGCATCAATAATGATGCAGCTTCAGTAAGTATGAGAACTGCTGTATGCTGCAAAGAAGTTACGTCACGCAAACACACTCCCGATGCACTGCTGACCATAATTACAGCTATGATAATCCCATCATTCAGTTCAGATCATAAAATCTTATCTGTACGACCGTGGGTTTAGGTTTCACATACAGCCTCTAGACAGACATACTACTTATGATGGAACACTATTCCCCGCTAATGGTGCGCATAAATCAAACTTAGCCTGATTTTACAGTTTTACATCACTGCACTGTTGCAAAGTGACTTCCTGAGCCCATTTTTTAGATTGACGCGGAGAGTAAGGTGTGACAGCTCCAGGCAGAAAGTGAAGGGGGCCTCAGGGAAGGATTGAAAGAAAAAATAAAATTTCTGGGATGAGGGAAAGAGGAGACTTCATAAAAAGAAAGAGTGGATGAGAGGAATAGTGTTTCCGTATGATCTGTGATGAAACAAGTGACACTTCCGCAGCGCAGGTCTGAGTGAATCTATTAAAGACAAGGTCAGACTCACTGTCAACTTCTAGGGTGAGAAGATTCCTTCTCCAAGGACAATGTGTTCAAGGCATCACCTTACAGAGACTGCAAAAAAATCCCTGCCAACATACCAACTCACCGCTGTGGCACTTAGTTACTACGTCGTTACCTGCCAACAATACACATTTCAATGTGACATTTAATTTTCCTGCTATTTCTTCTGTGTACTCACAGAGAAGTCATGAGGGGGACAAGTGTAAGGAGAGAAAGCAGAAGAGAGAGATGAGAAAGCATACGGGCTGCAGGCTGTAAAGCTTCAAGTTTGTTGTTTTGGATCAGGCTATATGTAAACATGAGGGAGCTGGCAGAAAAATACAGAAAGGGGGGGAGGGGGGGTATTGAGAGAGAAACAAAAGGGATGTGAAGTGATGATTGGGAGCTGATTCTGGTCATGGAGAAATTCTCCCCTTGGCGTCAAACTCATGTCTCTGTGCAGAGACAAGAGGAAATAGTTTGGGAGACAACAAAGGCCCCGTGAAAGCCCTCAACCATGTGCCAGGGGAATAAATAGAAACCCATTATTACCAATGAGAGAGAGAGTGTGCAGCACAGAGAGGCAGCGGAGTATACACAGGAGAATTTAGAAAAAAAAATCTTCCATCTCCACTGATTTCATGCATCTAATCTAAGAAATTGCACAGGTTTTCACTTGCATGAGAGGCCTGCAATTTTTGTACGGATGTAAAAAATTGCTCCTGCACAATTATCTAGGACATCAAACAAAACGAGAGTGTCGTGAAAACTAAAGAGAAAACAGTAAGTGGGAAGTCAGTCCATTCAATTCTGCTTTTGTGACATCCTTTGTAGCTATATATGTCCAAAGCATCCATAATATGTCACCAGTGCCTATAATAAAATAGGTCTCTAGCTCCTTGCTCCAATTGGCTTTATTGCACATCTGGACGATTATGGGTCCAAGCCCGCTGGGGCCCCCAAGCTAGGCAGAGTCCTTGAAACAGTTGGCACTTTAACCACGTTCTGTAGAAATTGTAGATGCTACACTGACACTGGTTGGCCCACTGTCATCTTGCCTGGAGGGCCTTTGCATATGTCTAACAGCAGGCAAATACGGGTAGAAGGTTGACTGTCAGTAAGTTATGCTTTATGGAATCCATTCATTTGACTTTTCCTTAACAGTGACACAAACTGGTTCTTGTGATTTAAAAACACCAAAAAGGAAATTGCCCTCTGTCTCTACTAAGTGCTTGATGTAGTAAATGGACTGGTGAATGCTTGGCTAATGCTAAGATGACAAACATGGTAAAAAGTGATACATGCTAATCATTAGTATTGTGATTGTGAGCATGTTAGCACATCAACGTTAGCAATCTTGTTCTGATGTGGCTACATCTTTGCACAGTATCAGCATTGACTTTAAACTGAAAGTATTACAAGAAGTTGGCTGGGCAATAGTATAGTTATCGTCAAAAGGATATAAAAATAATATATTTTTCAATATTGTTTCTATCAAAATATTTATTTGATGGGGATGTACTGTGTATCGTTAGTAGTCATACTGCCTAGCCCTAACAGGAATTGTCAGAATTGGTCCTTTCAGGGTTAGGTCCTAAAGTCATCGTACAGGTAAGTAGCTAAATAAAGATTTGGTCATCTTGAAGATCAATATATCTTTCTAATACTGCAATACTTTAATTGTTCATTGTAGAAAAATAACAGCCAGCTTACCTGTTTCCAGCATAACCTGCAATGTCTAATTTTATGTTTAATTATTTTCCATATGTCATATTTGCATATGGGTATTAATTATAATGATAGAATTACAAAGTTGCTGTGGAGCTGTTAAGTCCACTAATAAAACATTGTTCCTATGAATAATAGAGAGCAAGTAGATATAATGTAATATTTGTGCACCTCAGCAATTAAACCTGTGGTAAGTGTATACGGATCCATAAAAACAAGGGAAATGTATTGCCTGTTGAGACATGTTCAGCACAGATCTGCGGCTTTCATATCGATCATATAGCGGGGTCATTTTCCCTTATTTTCGCCATAGTCATCAATATTCCATTTACGTGCTGGCCGGCCCGTGCACAGGGGGCTGGAGTTCGATTTCAAAATCCACTGGAAGCAATTAGCTCCCTCATTACCATCTCCCATTCTCTTCCGCTCAGCCTCGCCATACACACCCATGCTGCCTGAGCTCGTTCTCCTGTCAGAGCCCATGGGCCTTTGAGCAGGGAGCACTGTCACCTTACAGAGCTCCCCGTACACGACCTTCACCCTCCTTAAGATCACCACAGAATATCATACTGTTCCTAATCACTGTGTTAGGCGAAAGACTTAAATCATGTTCGGAGAAATCAGAGTTTAATGATAGGATTAGAGACAGGATTCATTGTGATTATTGTGGCAAAACTGACTTTAGCTGGAGATGCTACAGCTGTAAGGCTGCCAAACCCTTAAGCTCACTGCACACAGATGCTAACTGGGCAACTAATACTAATGCTATAGTGTTTTTAAGTTGCTAACTGGGCAACTAATACTAATGCTATAATGTTTTTCAGATGCTAACTCTGCAACTAATACTAATGCTATAGTGTTTTTCAGATGCTAACTCTGCAACTAATACTAATGCTATAGTGCTTTTCAGATGCTAACTGGGCAACTAATACTAATGCTATAGTGTTTTTCAGATGCTAACTGGGCAACTAATACTAATGCTATAGTGTTTTTCCCTTCGCACCTTTGATCACGCTAAGTCAAACCATGCTTTGCTAATTTGTGTTACCATTATTAGTCTCAACACGCAGAGTCTCATCCGGGATAGGGCCATCCATGGAGGCTAAAGTTCACCCGACCGGCTTCTAAGCAAGTTGCGGTGACTCGGCAAACCCATGACGCCCCCCTTTTCCCCCTTAAACAACAGTTGCGAGACTCAACTGATGTCGACAGGAGACCAGAGAGAAAATAGTAAGTCTCTGTGTGTTCAGCTCTGAGTACTTTTATAGCTTCTAACTGAATCGCTATGGTTTGAAGTCTAGTTTTTCGCCTGCGTCCCTGTTTGAACTTTTAGATATCTGCTTCATTTGACTGTTTCATGTTTGCTCTCAGCTATATAGGAGTCATGTTTAATTACTACTGATGAAAACCCAACATTTCGTCATTGTGTTGCTTAAGAATAAAAGCTATTTAATAACAAAATAACAGAGGATTTTAGCATAAAGAATTTATAGTTTATCCACTATTTAACAACTGCTCCTTTGACCCCTAGTCTTTACACTAGACATCATCAACTCTAAGACAACAAACATGTTACAGTTAAAGACACTCCTTGAAGCGGGCAGCACTGGAAATGCAAATCCCTGCCGTGGATGCTGGTGCGACTAGTCAAACCGAGTCAAGCACAGCACGTGTATGGAAAAAGGGGCTCTAGTCTGACTCAATCTGTGCTAATATCCATCACACAACTGCATGTTTGCACTACATTTGCAGATGAACAGGCCTGACGTTCCAGACCTAAACATAGAAAGCCAAGTTCTGCTTTCAGCTATTGTTGTCCTGTGCGCCACCCCCAGCAACCCAAGTCATTCCAGGTCGCGGCGTCATCCCACACAATGCATTTAACAGAATCTGAAAACCCATGCCTCTCCTTGCCCTTCCTCTCTCGCTCTCTGTCATATCCATTCTCTTTTTCCTCCATCCCCAAAATGAGAAATTAGCATCATTTGCTAACAACCGTCAAAGCAGCGTGGTTAGCGTGACACAGTCATACATGAACAATGTGCTTCACTGTTTCCCAACATGAGCAACACTAACCATGCAACTCGTGGCTTTAAGCTCAATTGTGAGCGATCACATGTCAAATAAATGTGGAGCATCACGGGTGATGTCTCTCTTCAAAGGCAGGCGGCACTGTCAGACGGTGTATGTTGGGGGGAGATTTGGTGAAATATATGGCATGCCAGTATTCAGCTAATTACTACCAGAGTAATTTAACTCACTCCAGGATACAAGAGTGCAAACGTTAGCGGAGGGAAAGTTGTGTATGTAAGGTTCCTCAGTGATTTATTTTCCAGTCAAAAACTAAATAGAAACTGAGCAGAATGTGCCCTCAGCACAACTTTTGAGATGTCACAGGACATATCGAAGAGGTTGAAGTGAATTGTCACCCTGACACTTCTTTTCTCATCTCGTGTTTCACATAACCTTGTGAAGCTGCGGCGGACAACCTGTCTGGGACTGTCTTTAACGTCTGCACACACAGACTGAGGAGGTAAGAGTGACAAAGAGAGAGACAAAAGAGAGATAAACATAAACAGAAGTGACACAGAGGAAGCAAAAGAGTCTAGAAGTAGAGGAGACGAGAGATGGAAGCAGAGACAGCGGGGGGAAAACAGCAAGAAAAGAGACAGGGAAGAAAAAAAAAGAGGCGGAAAGAGCCGGAACAGGAGAATGATGAGGGAGAGAGACGGAGGTACTTCCAACGGCTCTCCAGAGAAACTAGATGACAGTGTGTGTTAGGACTAGCAGTGAAGAGCTGTCCCTGTGGCTTGTGATCCCAGCATTGATAAACCCTATTACTGCACCTGATAACACAGTGCACCCACCAAATGCCACTCTCGGTGTCTCCCCCTTCACCTCCCTCAACGCACACAAATACCAACACAAATGCAAAACTTCAGTCAGAAGATTTGTGCAATATTCCCCAATGAAAGGCTTTTTCAATTAGTATCTAAGAATTGGAATTTCAAAGGTTCTTGAAAGACCCCCTGCTGAAAAAAACATTGCATTTTAAGTCCAGAGACCATCATTACTTACGGTACATGCTCATCTTTTTGCAATATTTACAAAGTGTATAAATAAAGAAAACCCTTCACAACTTCAAAAAATGATCAAGCAATAGAAAATGTTGGGGAGAGAAATGAGGAAGACTTAGAAGAATGCTGCATCTCGACTGCAACAGAGATGACTCATTATGGTTGACAGGCCAATTCTGTGCATGGGGGAGAGGCTGGGTGTTCAGCTTCCACACTATAATAAGACACAATCAACAAGACTGTGATTACCCGCAGTGGACTAGTCATTTTATTAATAAGTCTGCACAGAGAGCAGGTCAGCGGGTTGACTTTGTGTTGCAGTTGTCCCCTTGGATGGACACGGACGTGGGCTAAACCCAGGGAAATTGTGGGAGAGGCTCGAGGGTGAAGTCTGTGCTTACAGCCTCTCAATTTGGTGCAGCTCTAGGGGTGATGATTTCAAGTCTTCTTCAATACAACACAATGTTATTTTTGTAAATTATGTTCCAAGTTAGAGTTAAGTTATAGATGCATAAAAAATACTTATACAGAGCCCCCTTAATTCCTATGAAAGTTGCTCAGTGGTTGATGAAGCAAAAAAAGTTTAAGTGCCGTGTCCAAAAATATTGGTCATGGCCCAAGGCGCCCTTCTGGCTACTGGCTGTGCTTGTCAGTGTCACCTTCTGTGTGTTTTTCAGCATGTTTGTGTGTGTGTGTGTGTGTGTTTGTGCGTGTGCGTGTTACAGAATCTCCTTATTGGCTGCTGATGGTGGAGTCTCCACGTGAGTGAGTGATGAAGTTTGGAGTGACAACAGGGGGGATGGTGTGAATGGCTGTGGCGAGCGGTGGAGGGACTGAGGGTGTCTGCAGAATGGGGGCAGGTGCCTGAGGTCCAATCCCATCAACTGAGGCAATTGTGCGGAGCGAATACTGAAGTGAGGAGGTGGGGGTCGAGGATGAGCTTGCAGAGGAGAGAGAGGGAGTAAGATCGAGCTGTGGGGACTGCACTGCTATTACTAATACCAGACAATTAGGATTACAAGAGATGTTTGGAATCACAAACAGGCAGGGACTGAAGGAGGACATCATTATTTTACTGATCCTCTTAATTCATGTTAGGAGAGCATATGAAGATGCTTTTCTTTACATTTACTATTACTATTACTATTAAGATGTGGGCCGAAACATCTCAATCGCCCCCTGGTGGCTGGCTGCAGTATAGGTCATAAACCCTGCCCCCTCCATGTCAGTGGATGGAAAATAAAAAATCTAAATACATATTTAATACTTTTTTTTTTTTTTTACCAAAGATGATTTCTGTCATTCATGTTAGGAGAGCATATGAAGATGCTTTTCTTTACATTTACATTATTCTTAGGAGCAATTTACCAGTCGAGGCTTCAATACGGTAGGATTCAAATCACCTTAAACGTGCTCAAGATCAGCGTTAATCTTGTCAACAGTGGAGAGTAAGAGCGTGATCACACTATCCTTTTGGCCGCGGCCAAAACCGGTTTTTCAGCTAAAGTCTAGTACCTTTAAGTAGTGTGAGCGCACCCGCTCCGCGCTCAACTGGGGCCAGCTGGCCCTCCACGGCCCGCTTGAAAGAGGTGGGCTTTAGCGGAGCCGTTTGCACATGTACGAGCACGAGCGTGCGCACGTGTAAGCGCACGAGCACGAGCCCTACGGCAGTAGCGTTATGTCCGCCTGTTCTGACATGTAAATAGAAGGACGGACCATGCGCGGACATTTAACAACAACAACAATGGTGGTGAAAGGTTCATGTTGGTGTGATGCGGAGGTGGAGTGTTTACTGAAGATTTGGTCGGATGAAAATATTCAAAAACAGTCGACAAGACGCACAAAAACTCAGAGGTCTATGGAAAGATTTGTAAACAAAGCCACACACACGCGATCAATGCGTGTGACGTGTTACGGCGTGATGGCGTATGGACAGCAAGAAGTATTGGCCGAGGCCCAGGCAGTGTGAGTACAAACGGGGCTGGGGCGCGGGGGGGAGAGGGAGGGGGGACAAGTACCCTAAAGTCCGGGTCTCGGTCCGGGAGGATAGTGTGAGCGCGCCCTAAAAGGTGTTTCAAGCATGGATCTGCACAGGAATGTATAAAAACTGATTTAATAAGTTCTTATGAAAGCTGGCACACATTTCTGAACGCTGTGCAACATTTGTGCGTTGGAAATAAACATTTGGACGGACCACGATTCCAGCAGATTTCAGACTGCAGAAATATGTGTTCGACCGATGAATCAAGCAATCAACCAAGAAATGAATAAGTAAATACACAATGTACAAAAGGGCGATTACCTAGACCAGGCGCGCCCGGGACACCTGGCTGGAGCAGGCGTGCAAGGGAGAAGAGAGTGAAGAGAAAGGAGGAAGGAAGAAAGTGACTAATAATTAATTACAATTGTGTGTGTGGGTCCGTCAGACCTAACCACGCATTTACTGTCACTCAGCTCGTTTAAATTTTGAAAGGAGAGAAGTATCTGCGTCTGTCTTTTAACAGACTGGAGCGCAGTTTGAAATCAGAATCAGTCAGACAGCACAACTTATATAAGTCCGCATGCAAATTTTCCCCATTTTACGCACCGCATTTTTGCATCATACCGGTGAGAAAACTGCCATCCAGGGAGAGTCAGTCTATTGTGTTACTACAGAGCAGAGCGACATGGACAATGTGTGCGAGTGAACTTAGTAAATGGTGCCTTTTCAACCAACCTCTCAATAGACAAGAGTGACAATGCATGACAAAATGACAGACTATAAGGTCTTTAGTTTTTGTTGACCGACGTTCTGTCTGCATGGCATTCCTATAACCAGGGCCCCTCCTGTGATTTAGAGATAACCTCCCACGTCTGCCTGGTCAAAGGGGATAATAATTCACAAACATGGTAGGGAAATTGTAGCGGAATTCATACTTGACAAATTACCGACATGACAGATCACGACCGCCGCAATTATTACAAATGACTAGATGTCCCCATGTAATGCTAGTCCTGTGTGCACAGGTCTTTAGACTAAATAACAAAAATCAAGCGACTAAAATTTGACCAAAACTGATCAGGTGAGACTAAATCAAAAGCAGATGCCACAAGAACGCTGTTTGAGATGTAATGTAATCCATCACTGTACAGTGTCCAGTGATGGATTACATCTGAGGCCAGATTTATATGTCCATAATAATGCAAACCTTTCCATTTGCTCTTGTAATCTGCATGAAATTAGCATCAGATTTACAAATAAAGGAGGTAATTATGCAATCAGTGGCCGGGGCAGCCATTTGCATGTGTTCTTTGAAAGAGGCACAGCTCAAAAGGTGCTGTTAAGTGATTGTCGAAGACTACAGAACCCAGAAGAGGATGAATGTTTGGCAGAGGAGAAACAAATGGAATTAATCACAGAATTAAAACATCATATATGTTAAAAAAGAGAAACTATGGAAACCTACATAATACTAAATTTACCATATGCATTGTTTTAGCGAGCTTCAGGTTATCCACATACGGCAGTTTTTGCTACTATCTTTTAGCCTTTAACTGTTAATACTTGGCTTTTATGGGAGAGTATACGGTATAAAGAAATTTGGGATTCAGTGTTAACCAAGGGCACGTCCAACATGTGGACAGGAGGAGCTGGGATTGAACCGCTAACCCTGTGATCAGTGAAAACCCGGCTTAAACTCCTGAGCAGACAGAATATTAAGATGGAAGCCGAAACATCTCAATCGCCCCCTGGTGGCTGGCTGCAGTACAGGTCAAAACTCCTGCCCCCTCCATGTCAGTGGATGGAAAATAAAAAATCTAAATACAAGTTAAATACATTTTTTACCAAAGATGATTTCTGTCATTTTACGTAGATCTTATCACACCTAATAGCTTTGGTTTGATGAATTATTTGAGGTTATAAAAATGGCCGATTATGACTCTGGTTCTAAAATAACAAGATGGCAGGTGCAGATGCTGATGTTTGGGATAATTTGGCTCCACCTTTGTCTAGAGGGAGGAAGAGGAGACATATCATCCATCTTAATATATAGTCTGTGCTCCTGAGCCACAGCCCCTCTTGGAAACTGCTGGAACCTGAGTAAAACCTGCAAGACACGCATTCAACAACATTTATCTGCTCCCATTATTTGGCTGGCTTAGCGTCTGCTTTAGTCCGCCTTATCCGAGATTAAAGAGTCAGTCAAGAAATGATCAAGGTCATAATATTAATTCATTCAAATCATTTAGATTGTGTAGCAGCAGGGGAGTAGATGGTCAAGCGTCAGGATTAGCACTTAAAACACAAACAAACTTGTTTCATAACTGCTTATGGAAAGTCATAAGGCCTCCCTGTCAGCACTGTCGGGAAAAGGAACGATCTGGGGCATTTCTGTGGGCAAATATACAGAACACCGCTGGGCAGGAGGAAGCATCCTGTCACGGTTTTGATGACATCATTGATTGTTTAGTTGTCTGGCCCTCAGCGGGCATTTATACTGTCACGTATTGATTGAGTTACTGTACACTGCAGGCGCAGCGTTCATGAATCCTTGAGTGGTTTCCTTTTTTAAATGGCTGTAACAGTGGATTACAATATTATGGAGTCATCCGTGGTCCGTATTATTTCCGTCAACAATCAAACAATCTTTGACAGTGTGTCTCCTGAATGCCGGCTATTGCATCAGCCTGACAGCTGCCATCCTTTGCCAAAATGGGAAGTGATGACATTGTATTGGTTTCGTATTCTCCACCGTTCTGCAGAAAAGCAGACCTGCACAGTTCTGAATCTGTGTGGGTTTGTGAGTTGTTGTGTCTGCCTGACACATTATATGTTGTGCCATAAAATGAGCTTTTCTGTTTGGGATCAAACTGATTGTATTTCTTTAAGCTACAGAGAATGGATGAATGTGTATATTGTATTGGACTACCTACGTAAATGGCTGTGGGCGTTCGCTAAATAGTAAAAAAACGTGTAAATAATTAGATTTTCCTTTGTATGTGTATAAACGCACATCTGTGGCTCCTTCTATACTGTACACATGTGCATGTTGCCTTTATGGGTTGTATTTGAGAGGAGGCTTGCTCCAGGGTTGTCAGCAGGATGGGCCTTCCCTGGAGCCTGTCAATCATCCAGAGTGGCGTTGCCTTATTGGCTATTATCTCTCCTGTCAGGAGCCCGGCCATGCCTCCACCTCACCACATCAGTCTCTGTCAGTTCACACGCTGCCTTTGGATAGAGCCGTGGAGCATGAAGCTGCATGCGACTGTTATCATTACTTTTAGTGACATATGCTGTTTCAGCCCAAGACTCCATCAACAAGTGTCACCTCCCAGACGATGGCTATAAAAATATATATTGAAATTTGTTTAAATGAGAGGGCCACTTTATTTAAATGCTTGTCTCCTTTTCTACAATTGATGTGCATAATACTTTATCACCTACTTAACTGTTGAGCTTGACGTAGCATCAATACGCTATATAACTGCACTCTACCCACACAAGCAGGAGCAGCAGCTTCAAAAAAAGTCATTAACGCACCCTTTTAACGCAGTAAGATCCCGCCGCAGTAAGACAGTAAATACCTTTAAATGGCTACAAATTAACTGTTCTCCTCTGTTTTCTATTGAGTACTTAAAGCTTACATTTTTTGTAATCGCACACATTTAGTTTGATGGGTGATAGCCTTGCTCCACATATATTACCCTGTATGTTTATTGCTGTGTTGACACAGATTCTAAATTTGGAAAGCCACACGGGAGATATGAGAGCCAACATAAAGCGCACTTGCAATTACCACTGTGAGGTTGATGTGAAGGTTTTTCAGCGGTTTGTTCTCACAGAACATCCAATATGTTCCTGAGTATTTGAGTTAGGATAACATTAAACACTAAATGCTATTTCAAAGGGACAAAATGGATACAACAGTACACACAGGTTTGAGTAACTGGTTGTAGATCGATTCCTATTGCTACCTTTATTAAGACCAACTGTACATGAAAGTGGCTTTAAAGCTACATCAAAACCTGCAGAATCATTTTTAATCATAGTAAAGATTGGGGAAATATAGCTAATGTTAACTATGTACAAAGGCCTTTTCACACAGTCTGTATTTTTGGTCAGAAATTGTCACAAGACGACCTCACACTTGGACAATCATGCTTACTAACCGACTCTGAAACTTTGGTTTTTGGAACATGTTTAATTTCACATCCCTCAAAAGCCTTTGACCATTCAGAGCCACCATACACAATGCAGACGTCATCATTCAAAATGGCGCCTGATAAACTGAACCGCTTCATCTCCCAGCACGAAGCACGTTGCGAAAACCAAAGCAAAGAATACAGAGATGCAGAGTTTAAAGATCGATTGTTGCAGGTGAACGGAGATCGCAAACCAAAGGATGTGCGAAACATAAGACAAGTGCTGTCAGTGATTGTGCTCCGGGCAGCTTAACGACCGATTCCTGCTGTCGTTCGTTCATTAGCCCCACTTGGGAGGAGCGCTATGCATCGCAATCATGTAATTAATTCACTTGCTGTCAGGGTTTTACTTTGAATAGAATGTAACCACACAGTCCCCCTGACTGCTTGATGAATTTCCACAACAAACAGAACAATTAAACACATCGGACTGAGTGTGGAAGGTTTCTGTGCGATCGTAGGATGAATGACGACACAGTCGAAAAATGCAGACTCGGCGTGCAAAGGCAGTATTCTCAGATAATACATTGGATGCTTATTTCTCTAAACATGTATCTTGTATGGTTTCAGGGCCAAATCATGACATGTAAGGCTATCAGGATAAAGAATCAGAAAACCTTTAATGTCCCGCAGACGGGGAAATTCTTTTTTCACAGCAGCAACAGAATATTAAAAAATAAAGTAAAAAATAGCAAAAATAAGCAATAAAGTTAAATTTAAAAAGGGAAGAAATGGAAATAGACATATATACATATTCACATGATGTAGTGCAGTTGTTCTTGTTTTGTTTGTTTTGTAATAATATAATATGGATTAAATAAATATGAGTAAATATGACCAAATAGTGCAAAAACAGAAGTGGCCATAGTACAGGCATGTTGCACAGTGCAGGGTACAGGATGAGGTCAGTAGTCTATTGGGAGCAGTGCTGATTGTAAAGTCTGACAGCTGCAGGAAGGAAGGACCTGTGATACCTACCTATCAATGTGATCATTTGATTATTTGAAGCTGAGCTTTAGCCAACTGGCCGACCAGTGGACACCCCCCCCCCCCCCCCCCCCGTTTTGTTTTCTTTAAAATGCATTAAAGAAAAAATATTTTTGACTTTCTGTTTTAAATCTAAAAAAACATGTGATGCAAATATGCAACTCCAAGCAGAAATTCTGAACTAATGAGAGCGGCAGAGAAGCACAGTCCCACTCCTGCACTGGAAACAGGTTAGCACAAATTCCTAGTTGAAGCTGAAGTCATTGAATATTTATTACCTCTATAACTTACTCTCCTGTGTATGTCCAGAACATTTAGCTGCATGCAGGAAGGCGCGGGGTTAAAAGGGGAACAGCGGTGCCATAAAAGGGACAATGAAATAAACATGACTCACAGGGAGAGAGCCCTTTAAGCCAATATAATCTAGATGGTGGGGAAGAGCAGGGTGCCAAAGGCGGTTAATGACAAGCACCCCCCTCAGGCTTGAACTTGAACCCCATCTCAACGGCCACATTGAGGGCTATTTTTAAGACGTGGTGAGCGGCAATTTGGTTTCATTATTGTCCACTTAGAAACGGTGATAATCCGTTTTATAATGCACTGATAGACATGGGATTTAGGCTAACTTAGACATACAGAGAATCCCTTCTTTTTACAATTTTCAAGAGCATGAAAGAACTGAGTACAATCATTACTTCTATAAGAGATGAGAATTTAGAATAAAGCTGCAGACAACTCAGAGTAATGTGTTAAACACTGGGTTAAGCAAAATGAAGAAGAAGAACCACTGCTGTAGCTTTGAATCCAGTTGGAACCAGTTGTAGCCTGTAGCCAAAACAATATGTGACTCTCACTCTGCGTGTGTAAGAGTATGTGCGTGTGCTAGAGTGTGTGCAGGCATTTGCAACAATGTCCTCCTCCAAGAGATAAGAGTAATGATGGATTACTCTCACCTTTCTCTAGCTTTCTCCTTTAACTGCAGGGCTGATTGCAAACTTTACACATGATACCGTGATCATGCGACAGTACACTGTGTGCTCAGTATGCAGGCGCGTACAGTATATAATGTACGGTATTGTAAAAAAGCAATGGGAGAACAATAATCTGGGCATATGCTGGTGACATGCAGCTGCACTAATCACACACTCTACTAATCACATGCGTATTCCTCCATCACGTGGCAGCAGCACTGATGCTAGAGGCCGAGCCACCGCTTGCCCGCGTGGCATTTTCCCTACATTTTCACTCTGGATCCTACACTTTCCACCTGTCGCCTTCATTCTGTCCCTTTCCTTCGCCTCCTACGCCACATATGTTTTCTTGAAAAGTATGCGAGCAGCTCCGGGGGATGGGGGAGGTTTGAAGCTTCATCCTTGCTTCCCCATCTCGTCGTGGTTAAACCAAACTCATCAGCGCCAACATTCCCCAGCCTCCTCGCAGCGTTCTAAAATTAGCAAAGAAGATCCACAGCCTCTCCAGGGAGCAACTGACATATCTGCCGTTTCATGAAGTCATCTGGACCATCATGTCTCCCTCGTGTTGAGTTAGATCTCAAGCGTCTTTAAGCTGTGTCCTGCGCGCACTAAGCCTCTATGTGCATGCTGAGATCGTGAATGTGCACATACAACGTACGTGTGTATGTGTGGGTGTGTTTGTGAAAAGCAAATGCCTGCTGCTTTCCAAATCCTGTTTGGCTGCAATCAATTCAACTGCTCCTGACATGCTGAGGTAAATACAGAATTACTGTCATTGAGTAAAGTGGTATTTACCATATGTGGAGCGAGGTCTGGCTACTGTTACTATAACTATGCTAATCCAAGCTTGTTAGGGTAGCACCACTGACTGTTTGGCCGTCTGGTGAAGGGAAGTTCAAGGGCTTTTCCTCGCAGCAACCACCCTGCATGCATGTACATCCATGGAGGATGGTTCCGGGAAAAAAACACTTTGAGTGACTTAGTACAATCGCAAGGGTGTCATTCCTGGACCTCCCTAATTGAAAGAACATTCCTAAGATGAAAACCTTGCACACATTGAGAGATGACTGAGGTACAAAACTGAAAATGCACAAGAAAATCCAAAAATGACACAAGCAAATTTAACCAAGAGAGACTGTACATCCTTGCAAAATCCCACACGTACGAACACGTGCACACACTGCCAGGCTGCCGTCTCGCATGGAAGTCAATAACATTATCCCCTCTCCATCTCAGCGACGGTTATTAGTCTGGAGAGCCAAACGGCTCTCTTCAATGACACTCTGGAGATGAAGGGATAAATCATCGCACTGAGAGGAAGAGTGTGTGGAGGAGTGAGAAAGAAAAGGAATCACAAAGAGAGACGCAGAGAGAAAAATACAGACACAGACGTGGAGACACTTAGGTCAGGGTGGTATGACTTTCTATTTTTTGTTAAGTAGAGATGATTTGAGCACAAGTCTTTCTGAAGGCATGGACTGATGTTCAGATTCACAAATCTACTTCTTTCTGAGCGCTGCACCCCTGAGTCTCTCCCCCTTGCTCCCTGCTCTTCCTCTGTCACACTCACTCTTCATCTCCCTCCCTTTTTACTTTATGAAATAGAGAAAGAGTTCCTTTATTTGGCCCGGTGCTCTAAAAGCATCGCCTTTGTTACTTTTCCCCCCCTCCACTAACTCCCCTCTCCATTTCACCCTGCTCTCTCTCCACTGGGACCCTTCAAAAATACAAGGAGAGAAGAACAAACGCCAGAAGGCGTACCGCTAGTTGGATAACACACAAGTGAACACCTCATGGACTTATGTGGCCTATTTCCATTGTGCTAAGGACATTACATCAACAAATTAAGTCTGGCTCTAGAAATCTGAGTGAGAGATGAGTCATTCTTTTTGTTCTGTGTCAGAATACATCCGCACAGAACATCAATTATTGCTATTGAGATGGTCTTTATATCTCTATATATATACCGTATATATATAAATATATATTTACATTTTTTTTCTGCAGTTCATTAGTACTCTCTGAATTTTTGGTGCCAATTGATGATGTCATTACTGATAATTCGATTGATGCCATATCTGTGAGGGTGGGCGCCAAAAATAGTTACTGGTTACTTCAGATCCAATGGCCAATCAGCACTGGCACTAAGCTAACTGGCTGTTAGCCTACGCGGCGTGCTGAGGTTACAGGACTATGCTGCAGTGAGTTTTGAAAAAAAAAAAGTTTAGATGCTGTTTTCATGGTTATGTCCATATGCTATCCAAGTTATTCCAACATAAAAAGTGAAAAAGATTTGAATATAAACGGGAGCCATCCAAGCAACAGCCAAGTTCTTCTGCATGTTTCATCCTGAACAACACAACTGTGAGAGGAAAACGCAAAACCTATGCAACAGTCATAGGTGTGTGTGTGTGTGCGTGTGTTTCTGTGTGTGTGTGTGTGTGTGGTTCAATCCAAGTAAATTCCAATTCCTCTGTGACAGCTTGCTGTATGGTAGAGTGGTCCGCTCCATCCTGCAGGCTATCACTCTATTTCTGGAGCCTGTATAAGTGTGTGTGTGTGAGTGTGCATATGTGTTTGACCAGTTAGAGCTGGTGAGGAGTGCCACTGTTGCGTCACACCAGAGGCTGCTCCATATGGACGAGGGGTTGAAGCCCAGGTGGGTCGAGTGACTTATGGTGTGTGTGTGTGGTGGCATCGTGGAGGCTGAGCATGACGCTGAAGAAGAAGTAAATGCTGAATTGTATACTAACTTTAAACCTGTTCATGGTATGTATAGTTTACTATGGATATGAGCTACCTTTAAAGCCAAATTGCATGGGACACAGACGTGCTGCATCCCATAGGGCGTATGGGACGCTTGCACCACCTATGGCATAAGCGGTGCACAGCGGGGTGTATCTTGTTACCTGCTACACCTGCTTTGTAGCATGTAGTGGCTGCCAGTTTCCCTGTGTGCACTGGGTTTTGACAAGTGAAAATGCACATTGTTTTGCAGGGTTTTGAAGTGTAGGCTATATTAACTGGTTCAGGATTAATTAACTGGATCACTTCAAACTACATCATGGATATACATTGATTTGATTGATTTATTTTAATGTGAAATGTAAAAAACACCCCCAAGGTTGCCCTGCTGTGTTGCATTGCCTCTGGTACAACGAGGAGTTTATTTTAATCACTTTTAAACAGATTGGTTTCTAGCAACACAGCAGTCTTGTATTGCCAGACCGGTGTCCACAGCAGTGGGTGAGCGCTGTAGAGAAGTCTGGCATTCTGGTATAAGGGGGGAAAACGCTCTGGCTCGTTTGTATTTCTTTGAGCAAATCGTCTTGGGCAGCTCTAAACCCTGGGTGCAAGACCATCAGTCTTCATCCTGGGGGTCAGACCGGCAAGATGATGACCTTTGCTGCATTATACC
The DNA here is from genome assembly GCF_963691815.1 of Echiichthys vipera. NCBI lineage: Eukaryota > Metazoa > Chordata > Actinopteri > Perciformes > Trachinidae > Echiichthys > Echiichthys vipera. The sequence continues at coordinate 27,335,268 of NC_139844.1, forward strand.
TTACCACCTCCCCCCCCCCCCCTTCATTAATGTGTAATCGGTTGCCATGCCACAGAGGCCCTGTGATGGGAGAAGTAAATGCTCACACACACACACATCCATGGTTTCATTAATTGGTAAGTGGATAACTGTGGCGATGATGGTGATTATGATTGTGACGGTTTATTGAAGTGTCTCTGTGGAATTATGAGAAGGAGCCAGTGAAGAGGAGCCAAATTACGCCGAGGATAGTGGCCGAGGAGGAGGACGAAAACAAAATAGAAAAACGAGAAACAAATAGACAAAACATTAAAGTTCTGTTGCTAAACCGCAGAGGGGCCATCTAGTCGAGTATTACAATGAGCTCATGAAATCGCCATTAGAGAAAACACTGCGCTTAGTGATGCATGTTTATTCCACATTTGTGTATCTGTGTGTTCTTTGGCGTTTAGTCGAGCACTTTGTCCAGAGTACGCTGCATCTGAAACATTAATGAGCATCGGTGGGATGAGAAGAGGGAGAATTTGCTTAACTGCCAGGATGTACACGGTGGATTTGTAATAATTCATGGTAACACATTTAATCTGATGTGGCTGAGGAATCCGGAGGCAGTGGCTCCACAATGGCTGCTACTGTCATGCTGGCTATCTCTACTTCAGCTTTAATTTTCTCCTGAACTGCACCGGGATAAACAAGCTGCAAACACACTGTTGAGATATTGTATCTGTTCCATGACAAAATAAACTCCAGAGGATTTGATTTGATTTGACTTTAATAGGATGGCGAAAACACAAAATAGGGACATGATGGAGCCAAAACCTTAAGTATTCAGACTCCATGCTTTCAACCGTCTCTGGGGTTTGGATACGAAATGATCACGTACCCTAATAACGACACACGTTCACCACAGATAGACACACTCACAAACCACAGCAAGGATGATCTCACCAGCAGAAACAGTAACTGGCAGAAAGCAGTCCATTAAGTACAAACTCCAGAGATTGACCTCTATTTTTGCTCTTCATGGTGGAGGACATGCAGGCCAGAAATCCACATAAGCGCTCAAAAACGTATTAGGCTGTAAATTTAGACCAGTAATTCATAAAAGATGACCTCAAACCAGGCGACGTCTGGGCATAACGAATGAGGAATATGGAGGTCGGGAGCTTTGGAAGAAATCTGTGAGCTCTGTGTGTGTGTGTGTGTGTGTGTGGGTGTGTGTGTGTGTGTGTGTGTGTGTGTGTGTGGGTGGGTGGGTGTGTGTTTGCTAGTGCATGTGCATATGAATGGAGTTCCTTTATAGAAAATTTCAGTTTCAATTTATGATCCATTAACTTGTGATAAGTGCCATACGTTCCCTCTTGCCCTGTGAATCAACAGCGAGGGGAGCGGGAAGGAGAAGAGAGAGGGCATTTAGAAGTCGGCCACACAGCTACACAATGTGGCGATTAGTGTGGTTACGGTCTATGATGTGGCATTTAACAGCTGCCCACAGAAGTATAGAGCCAATGGGGGTTCATTCGGCAGTCAAATCACGCTGGATTCACCCTCAATCCATCCCTCTGGAATGATCTTCCTATGGAAAGAACAAGCTTTTTTTTTTTCATCCGTCGAAGGATTGGGTGCCTTTTGGTTCCAGGAATGCTTTCATCCAATCATAATGAGGCTGTTCAAATCCTTTTAGAGAAAGGTAGGTCCAGCAACCATCTCCTCATCCACTGACTGTTTAGAGCATGGGTGTCAAACTGATCACACGGCCCTTTACTGGATCACTTTGACACCCATGGTTTAGAGGCTCAAAGAGCAGAGGGGTGAAGATCACAGAAGAGCCATTCCTACAGTGTCCCTGCAGCTCACCTCTCCTTGCTCATCAGTGAGGCTATTGGATTCACTTTTCAATCCAAACACTTTTCCACCAAAATTAGCGTGTACATGCATACAGGAAAACACGCTAAAATAAGCATTAGACTCCTTTCCAATTGCCAATCGGTGAATATTCTTTTCTGTTCAAACTGGATAACAGACTCCAAAATGGCGCCTATTCAATTCATTGTGAATTGCTCGCCCGGCGGCGCTTCCGCCTGTTGTGGGAATTTTGGATATTTTTAATTCATAATCATAGTTTTGTCAGGTCAGACACAGTTCAGTGTCTCCTCTGTCTCACCTTCTTAATGGATAATGCAAATAACTAACTCGTGATGATATATTGGCACATTTGTGCATCTGCACCCTGTTTCAGAGACCTTGTGATGAGAGAGGTTCAGAAAGTTCAGAGTTGTAATGTCTGAGGCGTGTTTTTGTTTGGTCTAAAGACGTCACCCAACCAAGGCTTAGCGCGTCCTGTCCCTCTCCCTAAAAGACTGTGTGAGATTTGGCACATCTTCATTTCCTACTAGACTCTAACTTGTGAGGATGTGGGGATGAACGTATTTTTGTCTGCAGAGGAAAATGCTTTGGCAAAATACACCACGGAGAAAAAGCTGATCCTGTTTGTTGATCTTTATTGAAGAATCTATTTCCACAACACGCCATAAAAAGTTTCTGGGCATCGGGGTTAACTTCCTTGATATGCAGCCCACTGAATAGGTGCAGCAGCGTTTCTCCCAACGGGATTTAAAAACTCCCTGGGTTAAAAATTCAGAACAGAGTCATAATTGATCTTGTTTGCAGTTCAAGGTTTCCTGTCAACAGTTTTATGGACATCTCTTTTACAATGCTGACCCGTGAAGAAGGAGCAGGAGCTGATACAATAAATACCAGTGACTGATGAGCCATTTGTCCCAGAATGAATGCAGATTGTAACCTTTCCCACTAAAGACAAAAGCCAGGTGTCAGTGGGTGTTAGTGGGTCAGCTTTCTTTGCACCTGCATATTCCTTTCAAATTTCACTGCATTTGACAGATTACAGGGGCTGTGAACCAAACTCACACAGTGAACATCTCTTTGTTACAGTGTATAGTAATAGTACAAGTATTCCAGATATGAAAATACAGTGTGTTATGTGGAGGATATTGCCGGCACACATGGGCATATGGAGCATAAGCATGCAATATGAAGAGAGGATTATAATATGTAGGTAAACATGTGTTTGAGAGATGTGCACACATACTTGCGTGTGCATGTTAGCCTTTTCAAAAACAAACCATTAACATTGGCTCTCACAGGATGATTACCAGGCAACAGCAAGGATCAGAAGTAAAACGCTTCCTGCTGCAAATGTCAAAAGCTGTGTGTTGTAATTTGCACTATTCTGATGAGGGTCTTTTTTGGGGGCTAAATGGGTAATCACAGCATTTTCTTGAGCAAACACAAGCAGTGTAGAAACATTGCCAGGAAAAGCAAAGCAAAGGGGAAAAATCAAATACCGGCTAAATCTACAAACTCGAAGCAAGTGGAGCCATGAATATTCCCGTTAGCCCCCGAGGGCAACTCTACATTCTGCATATGCTTTTTTTTCTCTTGCTCCCCTCTTTTCTTCTCTACAGCTTGACTTCAAAGACTAACTATCTTGCAGGATCCAAGTCAGGTGGAAGGGGGAATAAAGCACACAATATGCTGAGTGCATGCCATATCACACATCTCTCACTCTTTTATGTGTTAATCACTGTCAGTGCAGCGGCGGATGGAAGACGACTGAGAATGTAATGAAGATTTAGGTCGTGGGAAGTGACTGGCACAGCCTGTCTCCCCCCCGAACCCAACCGAGACTCCTTGACATCTGCTTGCTTCATAATTTGTATTCACGTTTGTTGGGGGCATATGCCACATGAAAGGAAAACATTCTGACCCTTCAAGCTCAATCATAAAATCTTACGATGGCAATGAACTGGGCACCTCCCAGAAAACTCAACTGGTGATTCTTTTCAAAACCTCTGAGAGGAATAACTAAGTGGGCTGACTAAGTTCTTTAGCCCCTATGGATGTGGTCCCATCAGAATGATAAAATGAAGCAGGTACTGTGACGCCTATAAAGTGTCACCTGGGAGAAGGGGGGGAGATGGGGAAAGAGACCAAGACCTCTCAGAGAGAGCCCGGGCTTTGATATACAGTAGCAGGGGAAAAAAATAACATATAAAAAGCCAGGATTCAGTCTGGCAGGCAGAGAGCTCTATCAGGACCAAGCCACACATCTATCAGGGAAAGGCACTAAGGCTATTGGGGATAAGGCATGGAGGCATGAAGAGATGCTATTTCCATGGGGAGCCCTTGGAGAGGCCAGGCCCAACCTGCTAGTGAAGCCCGGCAATGAGAGGTCTCTCTGGGGGACTGCAGAGGATAAGAGGCCCCGGCGGAAGAACTCTCACGTCAGCACTTCAATCACGCCTAATCCCTGCTTAGTACACCCACTGCTATGGCGAGGGGAGAGAGAGGGAGAGGGAGAGGCGAAGAGGGGGAGTGCAGAGTGAAAATGGTGAGAAGGGAGGCTAAGAGAAAGAATGATGAAGAGAAACAGAGGGAGGATAAAAGCTATGAGAGAGGGGAAAAAGATTAAGAGAAAGAAGGAGATGAGAGACAAAGGGAAAAATTGCCAAAGGAACCATCAAAGGTGAGCGAGTGGAGATAGTGTGTGAAATTGAGTGAGGATGCAAACTCAGCCGAGTTAAAAGCATCGGCAGCCTCTGCCAACACATACATTTTTCCCTTTTTTTGTCATTTCAAATGCAATCCAGGTCGGAAACAAGTCAGAGCAAACATTTGCGATGCATGAAATACTTAATTAGCATCAATGTACATATGTGTTTGCAAGAAAAGATTAATCTTGTGAGTGATAGCAAAATTAAAACTTCAAAGAAAAATGACTGTCAGCTATAAAATATTAATCACGGTGTTTTGGAAAACGTGGCTCTCAGTTTATATCAATTTCTGTGCAACACACAAATTACAAAAAGGCACCGTGGGTCCATTTTAAGAAGGGTGAAAGAGGATATGCTCGGCTGTCTTCAAGAGAGAAAAGTCCCTGCCACACCAGCGGAAAACCAAGTGTTCCACTTGTCAGACAAATTACATGTTCCAGCTGTACTGGTCTGCTTCTGAGTCTGCCTGTGTTGTTCGGCAGTGGGTAGGATTATCCCCCCAAAAAAGCAAAAGTGATACAATCTTTTTACGCAGAAAAAGAAAACATGGCTATACCGCAGACACAATCTAGTCTATTTTCAAACACCGGCTCCAGCGAGAGACGTAGGAGAGACATCTAAAAGAGACATAGGACATGACGGAGGGAGCGAGGGATGGAAATCTGCTCTGTTGACCTGAGATTACTTTGCAGCGACACCACAGGACGGCGGCAAACATTCAAACCTAATCTGATGAGTCCGTGCATATGTACAGTATGTGTGTATCTGCGTGCTTATACATATATTTTTTGTGTATGTGCATCTGTGAGCGGGTTTGCTTTTGTAAGTGTGTTTAGACAAATGTGTGCGTGTGTGTGTGTGTGTGTCTGGATGGAGAGAGATGGAGAGAGAGAGGAGAGGAAACAGGGATGGAGATGGAGCAGATGGACGATGGGAGATCAGTGAAAGAGGATTACGGCACGTCAAACCATCATCGCACTCATAAAATCAGTCCACCCACAACCGCTTCAGAGGCTTCAGAGCCAATGTAGAGCGGGGATAATTTAAGGCCCACAGTCTATCTCCCTCTTTTACTCCCGATAGTAAACTACTGCTGAGAGGGAATGGACAGAAGAGACAGTTTAAATTAAGCGCAGAGGATTCTACAAGAAAGGGCGATTGAGAGTACGTCAAGATAAATTGTAAAGGGTGATTGTGCAGGAAAGCTGTGAGAGGATTTCTAGGCAAAAGGGCAAAGGCTGTGTTTGTATTACGAAGTCACACAAACATGCACAGACACTTACGTCCGTGCATGTTTGTATTACTAAGTCACACAAACATGCACAGACACTTACGTCCGTGCATGTTTGTATTACTAAGTCACACAAACATGCACAGACACTTACGTCCGTGCATGTTTGTATTACTAAGTCACACAAACATGCACAGACACTTACGTCTGTGCATGTCTGCGTGTGGGAAAGTCAGCTAGCGTTGAACCTACAACAGACACTGAACCTAAGGAGCGCTGTAGGCACTCACCTGAGAGTTTCACTGAGAGCCGGAGTGTGATAATTAGCCCGCAGTAAAATGATGACAAGAGTGTGTATGAACACAAACTGAAAATCAAACAAATCCCAGCCGCTTTACGGTTTACGTTGCCGCTTGTTGCTTGTGACAGAATCTGACAATTTCTTTTTTCCCTGCCTGTTTTTCCAACAGCGAAGGGGCTAACTTCCCTGCAGCAAGAACATATGCTAACATCCTCTGAGCTGCTTTGAACAGTAGGAGAAAAACGATGTCAAATAGGCCACCCTTAACCAACCAACATGCTCTCATTGCCGGCAGAATTTTCTACATGGGGTCAATATGAAATGTGGCCGACTCAGAGTGTGTACAGAACACTGCTGATACTCACTCATAGGTGAAGCTGATAAACCCTCTTGGGAACACAGCTGCACTTGTTCTTTAATAAACATAAACTTCAACTTCAAAAAACAGAGAATAATGATATCAACCGCCTGCTGTGCCATGATTCACTCTGGAGTTTTGCCTTTTGTCTGTCTGATTGGTTGTATATATTATAGGGACTTTAAAACGTTGGAATTTATTCTTATATTGATGACTTGTTTAATCTATTTTTTGTTGCATCATCCTCCCCCCCAAAAAGCAACATCCAGCCTCAGATTGGAGCCTCTGATTTCCTACATCACAACACTGTATGTTGCAGAGCACTGAATGTGTCATTTCAGCACCATGGTCAGCACTAGAGGTGGTTTCCGAAGCTATCCAGCCGTCCGACCAGCACATCTGACGTAGAGTACTGCCCCCTCAATGCTCTCTTACTGAGCACGACAGAGCATTTCAGCACCGTGACCCACCCTCAGCCTGTTCCTGGAGCATTCAAGACCCACTGTAGAACCTTGAATTCACTGTGAAACTCACAATGGAATAGAAAAAAAGATTCATTGTTTGTTTGTTTTGCCAGTCAAGATTATATGCAACATTTTTTCAGAACACTTGGTATTTGTACAGCCATGTTGTAGGGAAGAGATCAGGGTGGATGATGGGGGTACAAAGTGAAGGACTACGACTAAAGAACCCTTTAGTTCAAATCTGTAACAATTATTTTCATTGTTTATTAATCTGTTGATTATTTTCTCCATTCATCATTTAGTTGTTTGGTCTATAACATGTCAGAAAATGGTGAAAAATGTTTTTCCCTAATGCCCAACATGACATCCTCACGTCCTGTTTTGTCCACAACTCAATGACACATTTAACCGTCATAGAGAGATATTTTCTCTTTCTCCAAATTCAACTACTTCGAGTTGAATTTGTACCAAAGTGTTTGACAATCCATCCAATAGCTGTTCATTCATCATTCATTCATCTTCAACCGCTTATCCCGGGGTCGGGGTCGCGGGGATGCTGGAGCCGATCCCAGCTGACATCGGGCGTGAGGCGGGGTCCACCCTGGACAGGACGCCAGTCTATCACAGGACACATAGAGACGAACAGAGACAGACAACCATTCACACCTACGGGCAATTTTAGAGACATCAATTAACCGAACACGAGCATGTCTTAGGACTGTGGGAGGAAACCGGAGAACCCGGAGGGAACCCACGCCGACACGGGGAGAACATGCAAACTCCGCACAGAAAGGCCGAGGCCGGGATGCGAAACTGTGACCTTCTTGCTGTGAGGCGACAGTGCTAACCACTACACCACCGTGTCCAATAGCTGTTCATTTAATTTAAAAAAGCACAAACACGGTGGTGTGGTGGTCAGCACTGTCTCCGCACAGCTAGAGGGTTCCTGGTTCGGATCCCAGCTGGGGCCCTCCTGTGTGGAGTTAGCATGTTCTCTCCGTGTCTGCGTGGGTTTTCCCCGGTTTCCTCCCACAGTCCAAAGACTTTGCACGTGTTTGGTAGATGTGAGTGTGAATGGTTGTCTGTCTCTGTTCGTCTCTATGTGCCCTGCGACAGACTGGTGTCCTGTCCAGGACATCCCCCGCCTCACGCCCGTTGTCAGCTGGGATCGGCTCGAGCCCCCCCCCCCCCCCAACTCCGACAGTTGCAACCTTATTATGCCAGCATCAGTAGGCCTCATCCTCTGGGGAACATGAATGTTTGTAGGATTGTTTTGGTGATCCATTATCTCTTCAGTAATTCCAGTCTGGACCGACATGGTGGCCCAACCAACCTTGCAATCCCCTTAAAAAGTGACCTCACCCTATCCTGTGTTTAAAGTCACTATTAACTTTTCAAATATGACACCAAGAATATAATCATTCCCTTTACCTTAACCAAATGATGTGGGTGCTTAACGATCACCATTAAAATGCTAATCATGCTTTAATTGCTGTAGGGGTAAAGTTTCTTTCATAAAAACTGTCCTAGAACATGCAGTAAAACTCACATGCAGATCGAGCGGCGCCACTTATTCTGGACACAATTTACGGCATGCCTATCTATGACGTGTAGAGACTTTATAGTGGGGCTGAATAGGGAGGGAAAAAAGCCTAGAAACACAAGTATACGTGTACCTGCACATATGCAGTTCAGTCAAATGCATGTTTTATAGTGTGTACTAAGGCTTTCCTGGGCAGCCAGTGTAGCCTAAAGAGGTAAGGGCTGGCGGACAGGGTGTCCCCAGAGAGAAGGTCTCATCTTCTCTTTTTAAGGCCTGCCAACAAGGGAGTATTTCTGGCTCACTGGTCAATTATGTAAACGCTCTCATCCTATTCCTCTTCTCAGCCTACCAACTGCCCTTGGAAGAAATAAAGAAAAAGACAGTGTAAATGACATCTCCAACAGGACGACCTATGGAGGATTAAAAGGGTCTTTTACAGTCTTTAAAGTTGTGTACACAGTTCCCATCATTGGTGCTATCCCACGCGGCTTCGCTCACTTATTTCCTGCATACCCAAAACAGCGAGGGAGCAGGAGGATATTAATTAGCACAGCACGAGATCAGTCACCTCCGTTTAAAGAGGCACTGATTTGCCCGATGTTTGATGAGTCGACATCGGGTTAGTAAAAACAAACACATTGCACGGCCTCGGAAAAGTCTGATCGCCTCAAAAGATTAGGAAAAAAGAACCCAAGACGTGAATTGGGTATACGCCGCAAATAATACGTCAAAGAGGTGCTTTGGAAATGGCATTATGTGTCGTAATTGTGAGGCGCTCAGAGGATTTGTGTCAGAATTGTATGACCCCAACAACATTTTGCTTCTGACAAATGCGTTAATGACCATCATGTGTACATGTCAGTTTAGAGAAAAACGGGTACGACACGGAGAGGTAATGCACTAACACCTTCTCTACACTCCAGGCCATAACCATATCTCCATTATTTATGTCACCACGGGCATTTATAGTCCATTATGCACATGGGTCAAGGTGCTGGAAGATGTTTTATTTGAGTGACATAATAGCTCTAATGCTCCAAGGCAAAGAGGGAAGGGAGAATTATGCAGCTTTCAGCAGAGCCATTTGTCATGTGTTTTTTTTTTTTTTTTTGGCTTTTTAGCTGGCCTTCTCTGCTGTGTCTCTCTGTTTATACGCTTGTTTTCGCTCCCCTGTGCTAAAAAGGAGATGAATCCATTTTGTGCTTTAGTGTGTGGGAAAAATTCCAACAACAAACGTTTTACAGCCCTCCCTCTTCACGGGAGCTAAGAGGAGCTCAGCTATTTTTGCTAAGGGGGGGAGACGAGGCGAGACGAGGCGAGTGGAAACGCGAGCTCACTCCACTCGGCTGCCGGTGGAGATGGGGAAGATGTGAAAAGATAAATGGCTTTGTTCTTTACAGACTCACGGCAGTGCAGAAGCCTTTTGATGTTTACCTTTTCCCCCCTAATACAAACACAAGGTGAGGCGGGTTTCATTACAGCATGTATGCCATGACAGTGCACATACGGATACATGCAGGAAAAGCTGTGATTATTCCTTCATCTCCCCCCTCTACACTTGGAAAATTGTGCAAAGGGACGGAGGGAGGGAGGGAGGGAGGGAGGGAAGCAGTTAATGGACCTCATTTATAATCAAAATGACAACCAGCTCCAGTTGAGACTGCCTCCGTCAGGACTGAGGGAGAGAGGAAGACGGCTCAAAAGGGAGGACGGGGAGGTGAGGCCGATATTGGAGAGGGACTGTGGGCTACTGGGAAACTGCGGGTCCCCTTAGCATCTGGGTGAAGATCATTAAGCAGTGGGTCTGCTGTGGAGGGACTTCGTTATGAACCAAACCCAGAGCCAGCGAGAACAGCTTCAAGGTCACGGCGCGTCCCTGGGGTCAGCCACTTTCAAAAAGGGGATCGGAGATGATGATGATGAAGCTGATGGTGGCAGTGATGATAGATGATGCACAGGCACATGTTTTTTTTTCTGCTTAACACTGCGTATTTCCCAATGCAACCATGTCAAAGGCCAGAAACAAGAAAGGAAACCGAGTGTTCACTGTGACGACGCGTACATGTAGAAAGATGTTTCATATCTCATCACCTACATGTACTGTTATCTAACGCAGCGGGTGTGACAGGCGGGAATAAGCTCTAGAAATCAGGTTTGTGTACTTTAATTTGCAAAAGCAAAAACAGAGGGAAATAATTAGAATAATAAGAAATAGGTTTTCTATTAACACGATGAAGAATTGTTCTTAATTGTTGTCAATGGTACATTTACAGCAATTAAAGCATACTAAATGTTTTTTAGCCATAGCGGGGATGCCTCTAGAGATGTCATAACTCAATCAATCAATCAATCAATTATACTTAATTATTTTACAAAAGAAGGTAGGAAAGTTAACTGTTGGAAATATTGACATGAAATTAGCTAAACACATTCAAACCTCCCTCATGATGAAGTCAATCTGTTTGCGGATCCTCACATCATCATGCTAATAACTAGCTAGCCAATGTTAGCATGCCAAAGCTCACATGCTAACAAAAGATTGTGAACTTGGTGTAAACATTATGCCTGCTACATCTGCATGTTAGCGTTGTGAACACATACACATGCTGTCTTATTGTGGTCTTGTTGTTATTCTGTATTTGTGCGTCTGCTCTGCACGCTGTTTTGTGATGTGTCTCGCCTCTTGAATGATGTTTTCTAAATTGGTGTTATATATGCTACTTTGTCACGTTTGTTAACTGCTGTGCATGTTTCGTAGTTTGCCCTGGCGAGTAACTTAATAATTTTAATCAAATTTTTTCTATATTCTATATTCTGTTCTGTTTTTAGGGTGACTTTAACGTCTGTCTGGGGACTACAGATGAAAAATAGCCTCTTGGCTAATTCTGGCGCATTTACAGTAATGTTATTAATGTGCACTGTCCCTGTTTTCAAATAAACTAAATAGCATTTTGCTCAAAGCACAGCCTTACAGTGCAGACTGATCCCTCGTGGACTGCAGTCGCACATACTGTGATGTTTTCACCATCATCAAGTGAAGTCTGCGAGGGCGAGAGCTCCCCGAGCCGCAGATAGACACACCTAAAGTCTATTTCATACGTTGGTGTGGAAACAACTACAGTCATGTATGTGGTGACCACTGCAGTACTTTTCATCCCGATAATGCGTCTCCTCATCAAATCTTCAGTTTCATTTGGTCCCCGTGTCCCATATGTTCCCTATCGGCTCTATTTTTTTGTCCCCTCCTGCCCCTAATCTTTCCATGTGATCTATATGTGTCAGGGGATGATTTATATAATCTCAGTGACAAATAATGTTCCTTCAAATCATCAATCTTTGGTTTTTAACAAATCGGTGACGTGCAGTGTACACGAGAGAGTTAGAGAGTATAATACAGTGTGGTGCCCGTCCCACATGACTGAGAGTATCCATAAAGGCCTGTCAGATTAGGTGTGCCAGTTCCTCTGTCTGGATTTATTAGCATTATGGGCTGCGGACTGCTGGTAAATACCGCCTGCATGCAGATGAGGGGCCCGACGCCGAGACGTCAGACCAGATCACACTCCATTAAGTTCCACCCTGGAGTGTGAGTGTGTGTGTGTTTGTATCTGTGTGTGTGTGGGGGGGGGGGGGGGAGAGAACAGTAATTGTATCTGTTCGTGTATATGTGGAGGATGGTGGGTGAAGGTGTCGTGCTGATTGGTAGGTTGGTGTGTGCGGAGTGTGAAGCATGTTTCAAGAGGTGCCTGGTGTGAAGTGTGTGTCCTTTGTCTCGAGAGTATAATTCATCCGTCTATATTCGTGTTAGGCCTCAACGCAGAAAAACACATCTCCATCCCAGACGCTCCACGCACAAAAGGAAAAATACCGTGGCACCTCAGAAAATTCCACCCGACATCAGCATCTCCTGAGAAGGTAGACTGCCGAGGAGGACGGCGGCACTCATTTGCATTCATATCCAAGTCCCCAGCTCTCGTCCAGATGTTGGCAGAGGATGATCTAAAGCTATTGAGTGTTTGTCCTCCCCAAGTTTCATCATTGCGCACACTCCACATATTAGCATGACTTTGACTGCACCTTTAGACCGTACGAGCATCTACATAGCGAACAAAGCCCTGGAGCTGCTATATCACAACTCATGTCTTCTCTCTAGCTCCCTGCCATCCCCCTTTTCTCTTGATCTTTATTCTCACTGTTTGCATTCACTCTCCTCCGCCTCTGCTTCCCATTATTATGTTTCCTCTTGTTGCTTCCTTCAATTTGCTCCTCATGTTTCACTGTTTCTTTCCCTCCCTGCTAGATGGTTTCTCTTTCTCACCATCCTCCTCTACATCTATCTCTACTCTGCGCTGGTTCCAAGGACACCCGCGGTGACTGTGTGCACATACGCACTACTATACGATCTCTGAAAGCCAAAGCCAGGCGGTAAAGCTGCCGGTAAGAGTGACTGGAGAACAGATAGGAGAAGAGAGGAGGGGTGTTTGAAAGTGAGAAAAAAAAATATTGACTTTTACTGTTCAATGCTGAGTCAATGTTTAAAATTTGAAGGAAGTTTTGCCTGAAAGCTTTAGATGTGCCGGGGTATTGACTGATGAATAACGGCTGAGGGCACTACAAATGAGGGATGAGAAAATATGTTTGAGTAGGTAATATTTCAGTTGAATACACAAAATATTAAATATTAATGGCTTGCCATTGCCAGAGAGAAAGTTGCTAATGTTTTTTTTATGTATTGCTGTGTAATGGGCTGGAAACGGTTCATATTTCGTCTACGCAGTGATGACTTTGGAATGATACAGGTATGTATAGAATAACAAAAACATATATATTTAGCCCTTAATGGTGCTATTTAATGGTGTATTCATGTACCTTCTAATCTCTGCCCTCAGAGACCCACGAGTGCCGCCGCTACGGGCCCATATTACTTTGTTTCAGAGGCTGTGGCGGGTTTTAAAGCTAGACTCCAGATATTGGGATCATATGAAACTAAACAACCATTTGATTCCACTGGTAGAGACCATGACACATAAGGACATTTATAGAAAGGGAATCTGACATGGCCATTTTCAAAAGGCAAGAATGCCCACTTTGGGGCGGCAGTAGCTCAGTACATAGGTGACTTGGCTAGGAACTGGAGGGTCGCTGGTTCGAGTCCCTGTGTGGACCATGAATGGAGCGTGGACTGACCCATGGACCTACAGCATGGTGTCACTGAAGGTCTTGGTGTCCTAATTTGGCATTTTGGAGGATTTTTGAGTATTTTTGTCAATTCTGTAGTAGTCAAAAATGGTTCAATTTGGCATCATCACCCAACAAACTGCAAGAACTTATGAGACATAACAGAGCTTGGGACTCATATACTAACATCATCAATTTCTAAGCCCTTAAACACTATAAACTAATTTCAATATGCACCTAACAACACAATGTTGTTTTTAAACGTTTGACTACTAAAAACTTGAGTTCCCAGGTGATGTATAGCTCTTCTATGTGACATCTACGGTTGACCTGTTATCTCCCCCTGAACATCCCTGCTGCCCCCTCTAAAAGACAAAAATGGGTCTGTGGGTCTCTGAGGGTTACACCGTACAAAGAACAACCTCTGTCAAACTGCCCAGAGTATATCCAGCTGTCACAAAATCTATACAGACTTAAGCACCAACACTCAACAAGCGGCGAAGAATGTTACATTTTCTAAGACGTCCCAGAGCTGAAAGTTCTCTAGTGTATGAACTCGGTCTTGTGTCGCAGCATTGTTAAGTTAAAAGACCTGTAAATACCTCCAAATACAAACATGTACGTGCATAAAGGCTTGTATCCCTACATGAACACACTGCCTGTGTTCCCAGTAAAGACAAAGAGAAAGAGAAGAATTGAACAACTCTAAAAGATTTCATTCAAATCCATGGCACAACTTTTTGGAGAAGTTGCAAAATATTATTATTGCTAGTGTACGCATGGCAACACAATGACATGACATCATTTGCATGCTAATGTTTAGTTAATAATTAGGACACTGCTTGCTACAGGAGTAAGAGTTCAGCTGTAGTGAGTTTATTATTGTCACGCTGACGCTTTCGCTCAGAAACTGGAACTTTTTTCATGTTTTTGTGAGTATTTTTTTTTTCATTGAATCTAATTCAGTGAAGTTGTCTCCATCCTTTGTAGATTTAGTTATTTTTTACTTCAAATAGGCTATAAAATGTCCCTTACAGCGAGTTTGTGATCATTTGGCTCATTAGTTTACTGCCTTAGGTGATCTCTCTCTCACTTCATGCAAATTATTTTGCAATGACGTCACCAGTAATAGGTGTGTGACATAATTTACACTTAAAACCTTCTAAAAACCCTGGAAAACCCCTATACCGACACAAACCATGCCGCTACCATGGTTAAAACAAAAAGCCGACTTCGTCCAAACGCAAACTTAAGTTCTAATAACTAATATTGATATAGTCGCCTGTCCAGAGCCAACTACTGTACAAATAAACACGTCCATGTAACATTTATTGCCTGCATTTTCACTAGCCTCAATAATGCAGAAGCTATTACTTTACAAGGCTGTAGATAGGCTATATTTGCATGTCTCCATTTACAGGTGAACTGCTGGCACTGCGGCTCTGTAATCAGATGATACTGGCTGGACTTAGCTTCAATGACATCGCCTCGTTATCTGCTCATTCATCTCAACAACCTTCCAGGGAGCACCTTCTCACCGCTGCTGTAGTGCTTTAAACGAGTTATGATACTAACGCACCTGCGTGCGGCTCAGGCTGAGCACAACAGGAGTCAGGAAATAAGGACTAAACATGCTGTCACAGTGTTTCAACCAAATAAACTGCCTGAGTGTGATGCTGTCAACAGCAGCAAAAACAGCTTTAAGCCTATCACTTAGGGATATGAGAACCTGGCCTCGAATATTACTCCCTCTAGAGGGATCTACGGTGCACAGTCTGAAGCATGGAAAGATTGTCCACATATGTGAACCCAAGGAAATACTTTCTTTTTAATTGTGCATGCACAAACACACGTAGGGATATGTTACTTAAAAAAGAGAGGGGAGGCAACCAGAAGAAATGGATAAACAAAGGTAAGGCACCACGAAGAGAAAGACAGAGCAGCAGCATGATGAGGAAAAAGGAAAAGCAGTGACAGTAGAATAAAAATAAAAAAACAGAGGGTCGAGGTGTCAGTGACACAACAGTCCCTAGCCCATCTGGAAAAGGAAAGATGAATGACGGAAGCTAAATGAAATGCCACTCCGGGTAATGGGAAAGAGCCGGCGTCACGAAAGCAGGTCACTTGAATTTGCAGTGGATGTTCTTGAGTGGCTTTGCCCTCGAGCCTTGTGCATTCAAGCTTCCTCCTCAAGAGTCGATAGTATTAACTCAAACACACACACACACACACACACACACACACACACACACACACACACACACACACGCATGAAGGCGGCGCACTAGCGACTGCAGGTTACGTGTAAGAAAGCCAGCAAGATCTAGCTCACACCAAATCACCTCTTATTTTTTGATCGTCATCGGATATTTTAATGTATACAGAGAAAAGCAGAAGCTGTAGCCATGGTGATGGTATTCATTATGGAGGTGATGATGTTTTCTCTTATGCTCTTTCCTCTCTTCCCCGGCTGCATTCTTGTCTCTTAATGCCTCAATCTCTGACCTCTTCTCTTTTTTTGGTGCTCTGCCTTCATCCCTTTCTCCTGCACTCCCCCTCTCTCCCCTCGTCTCTCTCCATCCCTCTGACCTGGATTATGCGTTTTTTTTCAACTCCCCGAGCTGAACAATACGCTGTGGCGTATTAGCGTGCAGCCCAGCCAAAAAAAAAAAAACGGAAATCTTGTTCAGGCTCCTCCTCCTCCTCTATGTGTCCTCTTTCCCTCTTCCTCTCTCGTTCCTCCCCACAGCCTCAGCCCTCCATCTTACACTCTGTGACTCTTAGGTCGGCTTTCTGGTCACTTTCCATTTCCGTAGCTCTCTCTTTATCTACAAGGCCTCCATTTTAACCTCTTGTGTTATTTTTTATAAAATCCCTGTGTTACTCAATTTCTCCCCTGTCCTTTCTATAAAAAAGGTCCCATATTCTGGACCTTTCCAGGTTCATACTTGTATTTTGGGTGCTACAAGAACATGTAAGTGTGCTTTAATGTTCAAAAAACGGTCTGAGTATGCCTGTATTCACCGCTTTGCCTTAAGCCCCCCCCCAGTCGTCTCTGATTGGTCAGTGTTTCTGGGTCTTCCACATGTGTGTCTCTCTGGACCGTCTTTACAGCAGGGAGTGATTGTAACGACACCGTAGCCGCACTTTCTCCCTATATAAAGTATATACTGTAGTGCCATCATGACCGTACCAACGACCTGGCGGCTCGGTTAAAGGCACAGTTTCTGAATACGGCTGTGCGCATTTCTCTGTGTATTGAGAGTTTTGATATTTTTATAGCATCACTACCTGCTTTATAATCAAAAAAGAAATGGAGAAAGACATGAGACACTGACACCGCCTTACGCTTCTTTTAGACCACATCTATCCTCCTTTCCTTCCCATTACTGCTCCGTACCCTCACCACTACCCACACTTCACTGCCCTGCCGCCGGAGCGCTCGGAAAGAGGGGGAGCAGCATGCTTCATTTAATGACAATAATTGATTCTCCTTCTCCCGATCTTAATGAGCCAAATCAGTCACAAGCTCCAGAAAAGAGGGAGAGAGGGGAGGAAAAAGAAACGAGGGAGTGAAGGAATGAGACAAGTGGCGCTCATCCTTAATGCCTTTAAACGCGGCTCTGACAGCCACCCGCGGCACGGCTTCACTCGCGACGCGTCCCTCAAACTTTTCCAACCGCCAGTTTACTTTCACACACCTGGTGATCAGACTCATCTCTGAGTGTCTGAAGCCTCACCTGAGTGATGACACTTCAGCGTAACTGATTTCAAACAGTGGAATATTCTCATTCTCTTACAGCCCGCGAGTCATACTCTCAAACTGTGATTTTTCTTTTTTTTTCCCGGGTGTTGAGTTATCTCTGTCTCCTCTCGAGCTATTTAAAGCAAACACTTCAACAATTTCAAGCAATAGTCCATTTCTCTCTGACACCTTTCTCACAAGAGCTCATTAACAGCTTAGCTTTAGCCTCTTCTCGGTGTTTTGTATAATAAAAGCATCTTGGTTTGTGTTGTTGTGATTATATCATACAGGATATTAATGATAATGGACTATATCATGGTAATTAGCATGGATTATAATTATTACCCAACCAGCTTCCCTTTCACATTCCAAGCCATGTGTGTTTTGCCAACAGTGAGTCATACGTCAGCGGACACGACAGACCGTAGAAGACATAACCTAAATTCCTGCATCTTCACCACAGCTTATGACCTTAACCTGAAAGCTCTTTTCCAAGCCAGAAGCTATGAATGACTTTCAAGGTCAAAGCCGAGCATATATATAGCCAGGGGCGGTGTGGCCTCTCTGCAATCCAAACCCCATCCTTTTATTAAGGGCTAATTTGACGTAGCTGACAGCTTGGAGACAGAAAAATGGAGGCTGTGTCATTTGCGATCAGGGGAGCATAACCTGGACTGCAGGTCGGGTCCGCCGACGAACACGTTCAACACAAAGTGTAATTTTGCGCATACATGATCTTCCAACCAATTAATTGCCAAAGCCAAGCTAGTTATGTAAAATGATGACGCTCACTGTTCAGAGGCATCTTGCACCGAGGCAGCATTAGGGTTAATTTAGCGTGACTTTAAAACACAGAAGAGAGCCATATTAAACTGGACGTATAACTTTATTTATTTTTTAGTGTAATGTTGCTCTGGTAAAGAGCGGTGCACTATAATGCAGAATTCAGTGTAATGCAGTAATATAACTGTGCTGTAACGCAATTTTATGCAGCTATAAGGATATTATTAAGTGGTCATTAGTGTACAGAACTCGGGTTGAGTCGGGGGGGGGGGCGGCAGTAGCTCAGTCCATAGGTGACTAGGCTGGGAACCGGAGGGTCACCGGTTCGAGTCCCTATGGAGCGTGGACTGGTGGCTGGAGAGGTGCCAGTTCATCTCCTGGGCCCTGCCGAGGTGCTGTTGAGCAAGGCACCGAACCCCTAACTGCTCAAGGCGCTGATCCACTGGCAGCCCCCTCGCTCTAACATCTCTCCATTAGTTGCATGTATATAGGTCCTGTGTGTGCATGTGTGTGTATTTCGGGCCTGTGTGTGTGTGAAATGAAAAAAATTGAATTTCCCCATCGCGGGACAAATAAAGGAATTCTTCTTCTTCTTCTTGAGCATTGGACAAAAATATTTATCGACAATGACTGAGGACATCGGCAGTTGTAGTTTTTTGGGGTGGATTTTTTGGGCCATAGTCGTAATTTTATTTTGCTTGGAAGAACGAGCCATGGCCACGGCTTCATGCCCGCGGACAGCAGCAAATCAAGTTTCCATCCATTTTGAATTAAGTGTGTTATGATGAGTTGGTAAGGCAAATTAATGACTGTCTTGACATTTGTAAAGAAATTCTTAGTCGACCAACACTCATAGGATTTTCCTGACTTATTGATGAGTTAATCAACAGATGTGTAAAAATGAGTTTCTCCGCAAAGACTCATGCAAAGGCATCACTTTAAATCTTATATTTAGAGACTTTAAAGATGTGTACTGAGGTTTCCTGGAAATAAGTCATATAACATAAGTAAAAAAAGCATAAAAAATGACCAATCAACTAAATAAATCGTAGTCGACCAAGACAGAAATGTATAATTTAGAGGGGACAGCCCGACAAAGTATTTCGCCCAACTTCCCCTTTTGGTAGACAACTACATTCGCAGCTTGATTGCCGAGCTCCTTCAGATCAAAGAGACTGACACTCTATCAACCAGATCTGGAGATCAGGATTTAAGGATAAAGATTCGTCTTCCTCACAAGCCCCCCCCCCTAATCTGCAATCTTACAATAGTCTATAGATTCCTCTACAGTCTTAACGCATCATTAGTCACTGGACAGACTGATCTGACATTCACGATGGAGAGCGAAGGGATGCTTAGTCACTGCTGTTTTGAGTCTGTGTCCCAGTTCCACCAAAGAAACAGAGATGTCCAGCGAGTGGAGGTCAAAAAGATCACAGTTTTAAAAGCATCACCACCCCTGTGTAATGCATCCCATTTTAAATGTGACGTTTTATTATTCACACTTTGTTGTGCGAGTGTCATGTGGCTGAATAAAGGTTAAATAGAAGTGAAATCAACGTAATTACCCTGCCTGTCCAGCCTGCCAACAAGACACTAATGCTACAATTAAAAGATATGGATTGACAGATGGATTAGTGCTTTAAACAAAGAGATAAATGATTTCTCTGAGTGACTATGCTAAGGAAGGGAGAGGAGAGCATGGCAGAGGATATCCAACTCCCAACAGATCCCGATTCCCCCTTCGGCTGTTTTGAAGAGGGAGGTGCAGAGCAAAAACAGCCCAGAATCAGACAGAGTGAGCGCTTGGAGGGAGAGGGACGTAAGAAAGGGAAGGGTTGACTGCAGTATTACATCACTACATTCTTTACCATACCTTTTTGCATCTTCGCTCACATTTTCAACGAGGCAAGGGGTCAGAAACGATATCTCACTGCCACAGCTGACCCATTACACTGCTGGAAATGCTGTGATTATGTTGGCGAGCTTGCGAGACAAAAACACAGAGGCCCAAACAATAGTGCGAGGTCACCTTGATGCAGCTGCCTGCTGGAGACAGGTGACCGCTCGGACACAGAGAAAATGACTCAATTACAACCAGGCACACAACGGGGAACTGGGAATTAGGGGCACGGATGGAGGGACACAGACACAGACGAATGGAGAGAGGAGAGAAAAATCTAAAATGTAGTGTTTGTAACGGTCCCGCATTTGGTTAAATCCGTGCTGTGCTGCACTGCTGAGAAGAATCTGTACACCACATTATTGGATAGTGCTCATATCAGGACTGAAATGTGAATCACTCCATTTTACCTGAATTTAAAGCAACACAAATTTCAATATGCCAACAAATGACCGTGTGAAAAAATGTAAGTAAAGAAAGGTGATATATTGGCTCTGGTTTGTGGTCAGGAGTAAAAGCATCCATCCAGTCCAATCCGCTTGTAGAAGCTCCACCCCCCCGAGCTCTAAATGGGTGACATCTGACAGGCGTCAAGCTGAGCTGACAGTATTGCGGCATACATTGCCAGGGGGTGCCTCCTATTTCCATCCACTGTAGAAAACAAGGATTTTCACAAAATTCAGAGCCCGGCAGAGCGCTGCATAAACATTCCCACCAGAAGACGCCGCGAGCCATGAGCTCATTCCTCAGCAAACGACCAGATCATCTCAGGAGGAAGAATGAAAGTGCTCGGGATATTTTTCTGGCTGTTTATAAAAGCCAAGTATAGGGAGCTTATAAGGAAACCTGTGGATTGAATGTACCACGCTTGACCCGGGATGATACAGGAAATCAAATTCACACACTCATTTCAAATGGACTCGACTGCAGTAATACATTAGTCACATGACTTCATATATATATATACCACTTGAAAGATTTCTTCAGCACTACTGACTTTCAAATCGTCCTCTGCTAATCCCCTAAATATAGCAACGATGCACTTTTTGGACAGTGAAGAGCGAAGGGAAATAGAAATGTAGAGTCATAAATGTTGCAGATTAAATGTCAAACTTTACTAAGAATCTTTAGCTTTTTCAACACCTGTGGTCCGAAGGTGCTGTGACTCAAACTGTCCCTTAAGCCCTATTCGGATGGGATTAATCTAATGTGGGGACGTGGGGTCGTATCGTTCTAACAAAGGTTTTAGTCCTGCTCAAATGTGCCATGTCAGTAATAATTCTGGAGAATGTCAGAAAAAATGACAGCGATTTTTACCCTCTGTAAAACCGTCCAGAATAAATATCTCAGGTCGAACTAGTCCCGTCTGAATACGACCCTCTGCAAAAATGCCTGTAGATATTCTGTCATATCCTGTTCATACATAGAGCCCACAGGTTTTTTTTTTAGCGTGGAGGCGCTTGAAGAAGCACTCATCACTTTTAGATAGTCGGTTCAGTCCTTTAGTTTCATGTTTATTTAGTTTTGTGAAGCTACGTAGCACGAACACGGTGACAGGGAGGTGACAGAGTGCGTAAATTGAGTATCCCATCCAACTTCTGGAGGTCTTTTTTAATTCTGTGCCAGTTAACCATTTATATTCCAGATGTCCTGGGGTAAAATTATTCTTCCCTACGTCCCCACGTCAAACTAATCCCGTCCAAATAGGGCTTAGCTAGCTAACAAAAGGCTGCAGCAATTTGGCAAGACCTCTGATGTCCTGAAAGAATACTGGGACGGGACCTCTGTCGAGCTAGATCTTGACAGAGGTCCCATCAGCACACAAGCCCAGGAAGTCAAGACGGAAACCTTGTTTTGTTTTTTTTTTTTGTATGGTACTGGAGTCCTTTAGAAAGGAGACTGCACGAACACTTGGTTGAGAAAGGCACAGCTTTGAAGGGTCCAAGGTAACTGAGGTGACAGAGGTCGGTTGTCACAGCTCGCCCCGCTCAAACATTGAAAGTGACTTGCTGCAACAGGCTGTCATCAACTTATGCTGAATTGCACTCAGAGACTTGCTAAATCTGGCCTTATTCAACATTTTGCTTAGTGAATATATAACAGATTTTTGCTGGATGACTGTATAGAACATGAATTAATGTTCACGGTTCATTAGTGCCACCCAAGTACATAAGATGATTAAAACTTCCCCTTAGGGTCAGGAATATTAGAAAACAGAAAACACTTTCATTATCCAATTATATTTTCAATGGTTTCTTTGTAGCTTTTAGAGCATAGGTGTCAAAGTGATCCAGTAAAGAGTCGCTGTGGCTGCAGGTTTTCATTCCAACCGAGCAAGAACACACCTGACTCGACTCATTCAATCACCTGAACTGTCTTCACACAGTTGATTTGTCTGGACAGGTGTGTTTTTGATTGGTTGGAATGAAAACCTGCAGCCACACGGCCCTTTACTGGATCAGTTCGACACCCATGCTCTAGAACATTGATGTGTACCTGAACTTTTTTTCATACACAGATTTCGCTGAAGGCCTGGTGCACAATAAGACTATCATAGGGAAGGGCTTCATTATAGTGAAGTAGGAATGCAAAGATGTGGGAGGAGCGGAGTAGTAATGCATATGGAAAGAAAAAACAATAAAGATGATCACATTAAGAAATGAGAACTCATGCAGTGTTTTCCTCGGTCACAGCTGCATCTTTTCCCCACAACAATCAACAACCACTCCAAAAAATGAGCACTTGACAGTCTCCCAGAAGAGCAAGTGGCATGTAGGTCAATATATATATATATACAGTATATATACAGTGTATATTATGCTTTTCCTGTGCCCGAGGCTGACCAGAGCAGCCAGCCAGTTCCACTGCAGCTGCACACAAACACACACATGAACATACCCAAATATGGGGTTACTTATCCGCCGTCAGACCTGTGTGTGGTTATCACAGTGAAAGATAGAGAAGACTGCTGGACCGATGCTTTGCTGAGATAAAAAAAAATGAATGATTGAGCGTCCGCTGTGTGCATGGATGTGAATTTACGTCCCTGCACATGCATGTGAGCCTGAATGATAGTCTCCACACGTGTTTGTGCCGCACACACACACATTTATCACGTTACAGTCTAGTAGAATACTGTGGCAGACTGGACGCCACACATCCTTCATGTTTTTACATTAAACGTAAGGCTGAGTATAAGGGTGTAGGTTTGGTTTCAGAAGTGTGGGAATGGGTGAGGGGGTGTCAATGAAGTCAAACCTGCGCCCTCCTCCAAAAAAAATAGAACGCTTTCATTACAATAATGTCATAATAGCGGTGACATCTTGCTTTTCTTGATGGTGACTTGATACTTTATCATTGTTAAAGATTATTACAATTGTTTCCATCTTGACTGCAAAGAAGGTTGTGATTGACGTTCAATTGTTCAAGAAGCCTCTTTTTAGGAGAATGTTAAATGATTGTTTTTAACCCATAAAAATGCAGAAGCTTTGGTAGATCTTTCTTTAGTCTGTCATTGTTCTCATGCCACATATGCCACATATGCCCCAACAACCTCACTAAGTAGAGCAACCTTTTCGAAAAACTAGAGCTGGGCATTGACTGAAACAACCCAGTACCAAGCTTCTCCATTCAAAATCTGCATTTGATCCAGAAATGACTATTTTTAATACCACTGTGGTGTGTTGAACCACCGTGTACTTGGTGAGAATTGCGTTTAAAGCATTTCAAAATGTTTTTGTGCATATATCTATCTCAATATCATTTGGATGAGGAGGAGTGGTTGTGGCATTATTATTATTAAGCACTCTATTTGTATCTGTATCACTCTAAGAGTATTGGTACCGTAATCTTTTAAAGGATACCCAGAACTGTTAAGCTTATTTGTTTTTTTTCATGGTGATATCTGAAGCTGACCAAGATGAATGCATCAACATTTGAATTTTGGCAGATAGACAGACAGATGATACTAATTAGA
>NC_139844.1:27364302-27530061 GCF_963691815.1 Echiichthys vipera
AGAGGACCCCCAGTCAGGCGCTGAGGCAATGGAGGTTAATGGGTGTGGTGTGATGCTTTGAGATTCGCCCGCAACAACGTGGAAGATGAATCCATTATCTGCTCAGCTACACTCAAATTATAAAAATGAGATGAAAGGGAATAGATAAGAAATAGATAGTAATGTTTTGTTTACTTAAGGCTGCAGGCAGGGTCAGGGCTAGGACTACAGTGGATTGGGAACAGGTAGCGCGGAGAGGGGGCGAAGGGACTTGCACAGGGCAGGGAAGGGGAGTATTTCAAAACAGCGTTGAACTCTAACTGAACTGGAAAAAATGGAAGTAAGAGATGCAGAACAAGATGAAAAAAGGAGGGACGGAGGATTCAATTGTGAGAGAAGAACAACTATTCATATTTTCCATAAGGGAATGGACAGAAAGAGAGATGTGGAGGGAGAAAATGAACTGATGACTGTCTGATAAAAGCCAAATAAAAAAGGGAATGGGGGGAGGAGGCTGTATGACTAATGGGAAAGCGTGAAGGAGTGACAAGAAAACGAGCGAGACAAAAAGGACAGGAGGATGAAAGAGAGGACATGAGGGGGGAGGAATATGAGGAGGAAGTGCAGATGTGATAGGAGCACAGGAAGGAGTGAAAAGGCTGAGTCAGGAGCAAGAAAAAGACACAAATATTTAAAAGAAAGCCAGTCACTGCAAGCTGAGAAAATGAGAGACATGAGTAGCTGAAGCATCTCCTACAACTGAGCTATAAAAAAATACCAGAGCGTTGTAGCAGTGATGCTCTTGGTACATTTGTTGTGTGGACACCACGGCCGTAGCTACACTTGTGTTGCCCAAATAGTAGTAATATCACTTTACCTCAATCACCCCATTTAATATGTATAAGCACTATATAAGAATGCTACTTTGTGTGTTAAAGGGGTAGTTCAGATTCGTTGAAGTGGTGTCATATGAGGTTCTTATCCGTAGTCAGTATATTACCTACAGTAGATGGCGGTCAGCATTTCCCTTATTTGGAAAAGCAGTCAGAGTTTTGACGTAGAAGCTAAGCTATGTACTGCTGTGGAGGGGGGCGGCAGCTAAATATATCTTAGCCACCTAAAAAACTTTGGTCAAAATCAGTGTGCGCTGTATTAAGACTATTTTCGTCACTGTACCTCTCCAGACAGCCCTTTAAGTATAAACTGGGGTTGAACAGAAGCTGCTCTATGTCGTGTCAAAGCCTGCAGCCTCCATCGGAAAAAAAACAGAAATTCTACCTCGCAGAAGATGAGAGTTGCAGCTCTACCGCTGCCTGTATTGGTTTGTTTGTTTTTGTTATTGTGTGACTTTGGTGTTTTAAAGTCTGACTCAGCGCTGGGTTAAAGCCTGACATCAGTCACCCTGTCACAAACCAGGTCAAGTCCCTTCTAATATCACTGCTATTTATTTTGCAAGGAGACAGAGCGTTTTCCCCCAATTCAGAATGATAAGCCACAGAAAGAGCCCCACACAGATGCGGAAATAGTTCCTAGTCTCACATTGCAAGACCTAGCAAACAAAACTAACCAGTCGAGTCAGCGGTAGACCGACAACTCTTGTTCTGCGAGGTAAAATTACTGTTTTAGTCAATGGAGTCTGGTGGCTTTGAAGAGAGCAAGGAACTGCTTTAGTTCCTCCAGTGTAAACTTAAAGAGGGCTGTCTGACAGCAAGATAAAGGGATGAAAATATTCTAAACACAGCATACACTGATATAGATTTCTTGTTTTTAGGTGGGTCTATGCAGGTGGCTAAAATGCATTTAACTGCTGTCTCCATTTACAGCAGTACATTGCTTAGCTACCATGACTGTTTCCCTGCCTGCTACATCACACTGGGGCTGTGCCGACCACCATCTACTGTAGGTAATACACTGACTATGGTAGTCATAATAAGTACCTGATAGAACCACACTTCCAAAAATCTGGACTACAGTATCCCTTTAAGCACATAAAGCAAAACTAATCACAGACCCCAACATTCATCGCCACATGTACATCCATGTGCAGCCTAATATACTTTCTCCTTCCATGAGCCAACCAGCACAGATAAGCACACATGGCTGGATCTGTACGACACACACAAACACACACAAATGAACACACAGCGAGTGCAGCGTTGGGAACTGATCAGCGCTTGATTATCTTCCCTCAGTGCAGCGCACCCTAAGCAGAACCAAATGGGATGCCTTCATTAGCATATCATCTGCATAATGGCTCCGCCAGTGCAAGGGCATTTGCCTGCTACGTGGCTCCTACCATGTTTCATTCTGAGGTGGGGAGGGGCGTTAGGGTCAGAGATTCTCTTTGGTTTGGGTTAAAACTAAGCGCATACTGGGTCTCTGCCTTAACCATCTCAACTGGACAGATAATTGAGGGCACGGTAAAAAAAAAAAAAGAATACATTTCAACTTAAGGTAATTTCTGTCTATGCTGGAATTTCCTCGCTGATGCGTCCATGATAAGCCTTTCTGCTGCTAATTGAAGTACGAACACGAGGGCATGGAGGTTTTTATGGCAAATGTTAATTGCCTCAATATTTTTATTTAAGCATTCACAACATTTCTCCTTATAAATCACTTGGGGAATGTTGGGTTAAATAGTTTATATGTGAAGAAATAAAAGTACACCCCCCAAAAGAAGCGATGATGACGAGGATCAGTATTTATTTTAATATATATTGTTGCCATTCTCGTACGATCACATTAGACAGATGACCAGGTCTTCACCAGCCACACATCTTTTCCTAAGCCCTTGTAGCTGAAAATCCACATAATAGTATCAAAGCTCTGAGAATATTTATTACCCTCCAAAGGAGTGCCATGAAACGTTTTCTCTCCTCATCTCACAAACGTCTGCCCTTGGTTGGTGTTTGAAGAATGGCTCCTTTTTCACCTTTTCTAATATCAATTACTTTGTAACTCGAATGTTAATAGAAGTCATGGCCAATGTTTCGTGAAGCTCTGGTGCTTTTGCATTTAATACATACTGCTGCCTTCATCATGGGTCACAGGTCAAAATATCACCAACTTAGATGAAATCGTTTTTTTGAACGTCACCTTTTTGTTTTCATCTGTGTCAGAATGTTGTAGACACTCTGCACGAGCGCTCCACTTCAACACACATAAGTGTTCACACAGACGCACGTAAAAATAACCTCAAAGTCAGAAAGAAAGCAGCACTTCTGTCAGGCAAGAGTGTTGCCAAGTAATGTTAGACTCCATGGATGTGAAAGCTTTAAGGGGTTGCCGTGTCATGGGAAAGAAAAGGAAGCATGAAAAAAGGTAGGAGACAAAAACAAACGCTTTTAACACTTTACAAGTATAAAAAGGCACAATCCCTAGAGAGAAAGGGCAAAAGGGAGGCTTTTAAACAGATGCAAGCTAACAAAGCTACAGAAGGTAGCCAAATTACATACTAATACGAAACATTTCTAGTCTTGTAAGTTCCGGACTAGTAAGTTCTTATTTGCTCGCCTTTTTTGCTTTTTTGGTAGCCTGATTTAAGAACCGTATTTTCCGCACTATAAGGCGCACCACATTATAAGGCGCATAGAACAGACGCTACAGTCGAGGCTGGGGTTACGTTCTGCAACCATTAGATGGAGCTGCTCTAAAGGGAACGTCAACAAAACAGTCAGATGGTTGTTGCTTCCTCCACTTCGGCACCATTGATTGGTTCATGTTCAACTCTCTGGCTGCTGCTCTATTCCCGTGTTCTGCTGCGTGACTAATGGCCTTGAGTGTAAACTCTGCGTCGTAAGCGTGTCTCTTAACAGGAGCCATTTTGGGCTCTTTACACAAACACACACATGGAAATGAAACGGCACGCTTCACGCAGTCGTATATCTCAACATGCACCGCGCGTTACTTCTTCTAAGGGGGGAAATAGAGTCGGCGGCTGCTCACCGTAGTTGAGACCTGTTGTGGCTCAATATTGGTCCATGTATAAGGAGCACCAGATTATAAGGCGCACTGTCGGCTTTTGAGAAATTTGAAGGTTTTTAGGTGCAACTTATAGTGCGGGAAATACGGTATGTGTTACACGGGTGCTTCATAGTTCACCTGAAGTTCTCAGCATCATTGCAATTACTGCATTTGGAGAGAGACTGTTTTTGTGACTGCAAAAGACTGCATGAGATTAGCATAAAGTGGGCATGTCTGTAAAGGAGAGACTTGTAGGTAACCATAGAACCCATTTTCATTAGGATATACGGAGGTGACAGGACAGGGGACACCTTTGAAAATGGCCATGCCTCTGCATTATTTAGCCCCCTTCCCTTGTAATACCAATGGATTCCTTAGGCCATTAGTTTCATATGATACCAGTATCTTAACTCTAGCTTCAAAATAGAGCTCGCCTCGGCCCCTTAAATACAGCAATGTCGGCCAAGAGCGCCGGCGCCCGTGCAAGTCTCAAAGGGTTCATTTAAAAACAAAAATCAATAGTGTTTTTGAGTCAATACAGTATCACAAAACATAGGATCACAACACTCATGTGTATCAGTATTTAGTACCTTACACAACATAGATAAGTATGTGTTAGACCAAGGAGTCTACATCCAAGTATAAAGGAAGGACATTTGCTCATTTACGGTTCAACAGTTCAACAAAACTGGCAACTTTGTAGCAATACTCACATTTGTCTTTACTCACTGCAAAGGATAATGTTCTACCAAGTTTTACTTTGATCTGTTAGGTAGATTCTGATACATCGGGCTAACAGATCAACAGACAACTAGAACATTAAAAATATACCTCCTTGCCACAGGTAACAAACCGAGAAAGAGATAGGGAAGCAGAGAGAGAGAAAGAGGAAGAGGGAAAGAGGCAGTGTGCTCTAGCAGTGGTTGCTGCACTTCCTACCATTCTGCTGCCATGTTTGTTTACTTTCTCCCTGGTGTGAACATCTATGCATGGCTGCAGCCATCACATCTACACATGTCACCCCTCTGCAAAATCACACAAACACTCTGCACAACACACACACACACTCCTCCATATTCCTAAGCCTCCACTGCGCCCGCTCACAATACAGCCCTTAAAGCCACATCTTAACCTAGTTCTTTGCATAAATCCTACTCATAAGGTCTCAGGCATTTCACAAACAATACACAGCATTCCTGAGTTTTCAGTCTAATGTGTTCACTCAGTATACTACTACTCTTGCATGAGAAACATGTTCTTTAATTGTCTTTTTGTACTACAATTTATCATTTTTACTTGGGCATATTTGGCACATTTATTGCAGGTTCTCTTTGACTTGTGAGTCATAAAAAAAAACATGTTTAATTGCAGCACTGCATGGTGTAAAGGATATTTAGCATCCCCCTCTGTCACTATGTACGCATGTGTGTTAACAGCTCTTTTATGTTACACTGTGTTTGAACAGTGCACGTTTCATGTTTGCCCAGCAGCAAAGCCAATAATGATAATTCAAATATGCAAACATATTTAATATTTTGTTGAGGAAGTGGCTTAACGGAGAGCAATATTCTCTTGTTAAGCAGCAACGCAAATAAAGATGGACAAATATGTCAGTTAAATATTCACATGTTGTCTCTCTCTCTTTCTCTCCCCCTCGCTTTCGTTCTCTGTTGCGTAACCACTGACGTACTCATGATCCGTGAAAAAGTGGGAATCAGTTTTGCTCGGTTGATCCCAGAGGTCAGCAGCAGAGAGAGACAGAGACACAGAATGAGAGAGAGAGAGAGAGAGAGAGAGAGAGAGAGAGAGAGAGAGAGAGAGAGAGAGAGAGAGAGAGAGAGAGAGAGAGAGAGAGAGAGAGAGAGAGAGAGAGAGCAGAGGGATAGGAGTAAAGAATACAAAAGGCCAAAAGAAACTGAAGGAGGGAAAGACAAGCAATTGCCAGGTTGGCATCAGTGCATTGGTGTTAGGACTGTGCACTGTAGCTGACTGTTTTTGCGAACCTCTGCCCGTTGTCTGAGGAACCAGAGATGCGGCCAATAGCTCAGTGGAAGGGGACAAGAAAGTACAGAACATAACATGACATACCCCTTCTCGACCAACCCAGACCTAGTTCTAGTGCTGGACCGGTGCTGGTGCTGGTTCACTGTTGGTTCAACTTGGGAACCATCTCAGAAGCCGTTCCACAGGCTGGAGAGCCACAGCATCGAGTCACCGGATCAGTCTGAGGTCTCCGTAGAAATGATAATGTCCACTTCAAGCAGAACAACAACACACTTGTATAAAGATGTTTATGTTTGCTTGCCGAGTTGTTAATAGTTCTTTGATTTTCTGAAAGGAACTGTGTATAATTATTGTGCAAAGCTGTGAATAAACATTTTTTTTAAACTTAATTTATGTTAATCTGTTACTTACTTACTCACTTTATCTTTTGATTAAGCATACTAAAGAAGAAATGTCTCTTAATTTGTTAATTTTGACAAAAAACAACAATAAAAAACACAAATTCTAAAATCACAACCTTTTTTAAAACATGCAAGACTTTGTGGTGCCGGTTCAAGACCAGCAAAGAGTCGGTGCCGCTCTGGAGCCGGTTTCCCTGACTGAGAGCCGGTTCTTTGGCTGTTGAAACAGGAAAGAAGCGGTTCAAGATTGGGCACCGGCTCTGAACCGGCCCTCAAAAATGTCTTGGTCGAAAAGAGGTAACAGAGAGTCATATAAACGAAATGAAAAACTATGAAACAAACAACAGAAAGGAACACGAGTGCGAGAACAGAACTGCAGGATATTACACGGCAAAGAGACAGAACGTAGATCGAACCATCATGTAAAGTAAATTAGAAAAGTAGAAATAATCAATACCCCCCTCAGAGTTTAGTAACAAATGGAATGAAACCAATGCAACATCTACTTCACCCTTTAATAATGCTGCTTTTCAACCACAAACAGAATGGCTTGTTACCTCCACTTGTCAGGCACAACACTGAACCATTTAGGCCCTGGCAGCCGTAGACTAAAAATGACTCCAGCCAATCAGCACCTTTTCAGAAACAATGAGCCGCAGTAGGAAACCCACGGGGGTAGATGCGGTCTGTATTTAAAGCTCATATTTCCTGACTACTCGAGTAGCAGCCGGTCAGTGCTGAAATCAATTTGACCGATGCCTCCAATTTTTTTAGGAAATTTGAAAAATCCACCTCAAGGATTGTGGTGTAGATGCAGACGGAGTATAATGAGGAGAGGCAAAGTTAAACTCATTTTCAGGGTGAGCGTCTGGCCATTAAGAGCCGTTTATCAACAGCACGACCGACGCGTGCCAAGGCCAGTAAGTGCCAGCTGGTGCTCTGAATCCGAGGCATAACAGGAAAACCCGTTTCCACTGCCCCTGTGACACTGCATGGAGACAAAGACACCGCACCTCCGATGACACACAATGCCCGTCCCCATCTCATGCATTACAAAGGGAAAGGAAGGGCAAATGCCTCATTTTGCAACGTGTAATCATGGGTCAGAAGGGTTAGGACTACGCTTAGGGAAAGGCTCTGTCAACGGCGGTTAAGACATATATACAGTATATATGTTTTTTTAGCAGTACCATATTTCCCGCACTATGAGGCGCACCTAAAAACCTTCAAATGTCTCAAAAGCTGACAGTGCGCCTTATAATCCGGTGCTCCTTATATATGGACCAATATTGAGCCACAACAGGTCTCCAACTACGATGAGCAGCCGCCGACTCTATTTTCCCCCGTAGAAGAAGTAACGCGCGGTGCATGTTGAGATATACGACTGCGTGAAGCGTGCCGTTTC
Source organism: Echiichthys vipera (assembly GCF_963691815.1). Taxonomy (NCBI): domain Eukaryota; kingdom Metazoa; phylum Chordata; class Actinopteri; order Perciformes; family Trachinidae; genus Echiichthys; species Echiichthys vipera. The sequence continues at coordinate 27,372,055 of NC_139844.1, forward strand.
ATTTCCATGTGTGTGTTTGTGTAAAGAGCCCAAAATGGCTCCTGTTAAGAGACACGCTTACGACGCAGAGTTTACACTCAAGGCCATTAGTCACGCAGTAGAACACGGGAATAGAGCCGCAGCCAGAGAGTTTAACATGAACCAATCAACATATCTTGCTTGACGGAAGTGACGCAAAAGTTATTTTTCAAGTGAGGGGCTTGTGCTCCGGGTCTGCAGCTGGATGCTACTCGCGCTAGCACCCAAACTTAACATCAATGAATTTAGAGGCAGTCCTTAACGTACTGTAGCGACTGTAGCGTCTATTCTATGCGCCTTATAATGCGGTGCGATATGAAATTCAACTAAAACAATTTAAAAAAGTGGCCAAAATGTGAAATATGCTCAGAATTTGTCTACTAGTAGCACAATGGAGCAATGATGATGGGAGTGTCCCAGTATTGTTCGTATGCCATGCATCCGCACGAGGATGCACATGGGCGCATGACAATGTACTGCACCAGTTACTTCTATAACACAGTTGGGCCACCGACAGCTTATGATCTGCTAGCCCCAACCAACAGTTTGGTAAAATGAATCATTTAAATTCTACACCCCTAGATTTACTTTAATTTTTTTTAGCAATAGTACTAAAAAAGACCAGTGAACCGACTTTGATGTATACAATCGTTGATTGCAACTTAATAATCTACCTTATCAACTTAAAGTTGATTGCAAATGCACCACTGAACACAATATATATATATATCTTTCTATATATATATAGATAGATATATATACTGTACGTACATGCAGAAGTCTAAGTCTACAGATCTCAAAGTGGTGAATGAGTCACCAAAGTGCGATACACACATACACAGTGTGTGACCTGTGTCAAAACGTGTCATTGTTGGTTGGTGCACATTTAGTCTCCTTAAAAGCTGCCGTGTAATCACAATTGTTCACTGGAGCGGCACTTCAAATACTCAAGTGTATGTGTTCAGTGTGTATGCACTTTCTTGAGACACAACATACATTTTCTGTTACGTATCCTTTGAAATAAATAATATATGACCACTATTGTTGACTTTGAGGGGAAAGTAGATTTGTAGATTACTGCCTGAAACTACGGTCTAAAAACACTGGAAACTGCTAAAAAGTCATTGCAACATCCCTGGTCTAGTACTGCCAACGTCCAGTTAGCTAGCAAAAAAGCACTGAGGAAGGACAGAGCTCTACTTAAATCCCACTGAAGGCTGACAGCATCTGTCGACAGGCTACCGCAGCACTCCCATCTTGAGCCTGACCGTGATGCGAGGCTCATGATGTCCACAGTACTTTGAACTGGAGAAACACAAGAAAGGGTAAGGAGGAAGGAAAAGTGACAACTGCAATGGGAGGCAGACAGAGATGAATAGGGAGGGACTAAGGCAGGAAGGGGGGGGTGAGGAAGATGGAGTCGGAGTTAGAGGAGGGGTGACAGGCAGGGAGACAATAAAATGTGTGTGAGAGAGGGAGAGAGAGAGAGAGAGGGAGAGGGAGAGGGAGAGAGAGAGAGGGAGAGGGAGAGAGAGAGAGAGGGAGAGGGAAAGGGAGAGAGAGAGAGAGAGAGAGAGAGAGAGAGAGAGAGAGCGAGAGAGAGAGAGATAGTGTGACAGAGGCAGAAAGCAAAGAGCTTTTCTGTGTGAACTTTGCGGCAGGACTGTGAGCGGATAATTAGGGAGGGTGACTCCAGAAGTGGAGAATAAGTTCTCAGTCCTAAGCCTTCATGCAGGGGATTAGACTCAGGCAGAACTTCTCACTCCCTCCTCTCCCCTCCCCTCCCTCACAGTGACTCTTACTGCTCTGTAAAGTGGACTCACCCCCACTGCCAAGTTATGTCCAAAGCCACTATGGCAGTGCTCTTTCTTTATTGACCCCGGAGCTTCTTTACAGAATGAGATACCATTCTGTGTCATCTATAGCACAGGGAGTATAGGTATAGGTCTGAAGCATCTGTGCACATTGCAATTCCCTCCAATAGCCTGCAATAATGTCCACTATATAATTATTAATAGCATAAACATAACACTCACATTCTGATGTGAGCAACAAGGTTTTACGTTCACTCTAATTTGCATTACTGCAAGGTTTAACCCGTATTTTGTCTTTCCCCATTGTGTGTTCATCCGAGTAAAATTTGCAGCGACACTGAGCTTTTGTCACACACACACAATGGATGTCTTCATGTTCAGAGGACAGCCATTAGGGAATGCTGGCAGCGAGACCTGCAGGCTGTAGATAAAGAGTCACTTCTCTGACCTTGGGCTAAATTGTCATAACCTGATTAACACCATCCAGGTGTCCACGTAAAGCACATCATTAACGGGACACGGGGGAGAAAATAATGATGTCACAAGTCAGTGAGCCCAATATGGGCCTCCATGAACAGGACACCACGGTCGGAGCACGTTTCCCTTTTTAATGCGAAATAATTGATTTTGATCGGTGCATGCGGGCAGGACGTAGAAAGCTAAGGTAATTGGCAATAGCATAAAATAATCCTTGTTTCAATATGTTACTTCAAATTGTAAAGCATGGCGCAAACTCCAAGACTGAAAATGAGGCAAACGTGCCAAAAAAACGCAATTCCTCTGAAGGACACTTCTGGTTGTACGCCCATGTTAAAATGCCTTTACAGCAGGAATAAACATGTCTACAGCCTGGTACAAAACAGTTTTGTTCTCTATAAGAGATTTCTCCGTTCATGACTTCATTCGACCGCCCTTAGATCCACCCTTCATCCGTCGTTCATGCCCATATTTGGATTAGCTGGAGTTACTCACACTGAGATACACAACCGGTCTTCATAAACCTATGGGTGACATAACAGAGACTACGTCCATATGTTACACAGTCTATGGTGTAAATACATGAACCGCACATCTCCTAACACACTGGTCGAATCTGGATGCAGTACATGCAACAGCTGATGTCTTTGACTGTTTCTATACTTGTGATACTGTATTTTTTTTATTAAACTAATAAGAACACATAATTACCAGCACGTATATATACAAGCCTTCTTGATCTGATCTCAATATCTGGATGACAGATGTGGTATCAGATGTATATATCTAATGTAATTGCAATTATTCTCCCCCAAAGTACCTGGAAAACAAACCAATCTGCCAAGCTCATGTTTCATTTGCTCTGGCTGAAACGTCTGGACCCCAGTTCAGTCACAACAGTCTCCCTCGTGTGGGGCAGTTTAAAATGACTGACAGAAGCGTCGTGCACGTAACTGGCGTTTTCCATCCAGCACAATTTACTCGGCTCAGGAAACTGTCAAACTGTTACTGTATTGCTTATTTTTCACCTCAAATGTGTTCAGAAACTCATTATAGTGTACTGTTTAGCTGTAATTTGAGAAAGTTTGTGACAAGGCTGCAGTTTTTATTCTGCTTCAAATCAAACCTTATTGCATGTGTCAATCAGCGCTACGTCATTCCATCGCTCTGATTGGTTGTAGGTGTATTTAATTGCGTCCAGAGCCGGCGCCGTTAATAACCCACCTTGGAAACTGAAAAAGAACTGAGAGCTTCCAGACTAATACAAATTTGTGAATTACTTTAGCAATGCCGGGCTAGAACCACGCATAGAATAGATCAGGGGTGGGTAATTCCGGTCCTGGAGAGCCACTGTCCTGCATGTTTTAGGTTTCTCCCTACCCTAACACACCTGAGTCTGACACACCTGAGTCTGACACACCTGAGTCTAACAATAATCAAACTGTGACAAGCTTCAGCTGCTTGTGAACGAGCACATCATTAGAATCAGGTGTGTTAGAGTAGAGATAGACTAAAACATGCAGGACAGTGGCTTGCCCCCCCGGGATCGCCCAGCCCTGGAAAAGATCAAATTCAGTAAAGGGAAACATCCCAATTGCAACCAGAAGAACACAAGTGATCTCAAAAACATCCCAGAGTGGGGTCTAATAAGCTGTACATATCTGCAGGTTGAAGTGCAGCAAGTTCTACAGTAAATGGAGCAATGATGCTAACTGGAGCACAGTCTTTGTTCCACTGCCATGGCTTAGCAAAAGTTTGCTCTATCGTCAAAGCTATGCATGAAAAAAAGTTCAATCTATGAGCCAAGACCAATCGGGGCCTGGCTCATAGCAAGGGACTAAAACTTTCTCCATAGATGCCTTGGGGTTTGTGCAGCATCAGACCCAGATCTGAGTACAGGCATGACAAGGTGTTCCACATTTCTCATTAGAAAATATGTGGCCTCTCAACACTGAGGCACTTCCCCGGCCCATTCATCTGCAGCACTTTTTCCTTCTGTCTTTCTCTCCCTATTTCGCCTTCAGCCCCCTCCCCCACTCTCGCTAGTCACTCCTCTCTGTTCTCCCCAGCCTCCCACTTAATGTGCCCTCTGAATATGACCACTGTACCATATACAGTAGACACACACACACACACACGCACACACGAAGAAAGAGACCTGCTGAAAGGCACATTTTTATTTTATACATAACGATCCTAGTAGTTCTCAATAAATGTCGTGTCATAAGTTATGTAATCTGAATATTTCCTTGGTTACATTTACTGTATGTGAGTTTTAGAATTAACACTTTTGATTAAGTAGCTACAATTTTGGTAATGTTATGCCTTTTCAGGGACGGAAAAGTCTGGAACCTTACCAGGGTTCATTGCAGGGTTATCACAGGTATACAGACAATCTTTCACCATTCACATTTACACTTGTGGGTGATTCCCCATAGGTGTCCCCGGTCCATCGGATCTGCATGTCCTCGGAGAGTTGGGAGAAACAGGAACACCCAGAGGAAACCCCCACGGACTCCACATAAAAAGGAGCTATGCATCAAACCTGGGTCCTTCTTGTTGTGTTATGCAACAGTGTTAACAAGTGAATCGCTGTGAGAGCGCTCACTACAGACTGATCAGCCCACGACCTCATACGCTGACGCAAGTCCAAGGGACTTCTGGATTTATCCCATCCGAAGGGAGAGTAGAATACAGGGTCTGACGCAGAGCCAAGACCGGCAACTCACACACATCATGTTTCCATCAAATGTCATAAAACACACAACTTACTTGATATCAATCAAGATAGAAAATCCTAATCCAGCATTTGCTGAGCACTTTCCCGCGGCAGCAATTGTCCAACGCACGCACGCACGCACGCACACGCACGCACGCACGCACGCACGCAAGCACACACACACACACACACGCACACACCTCATTGTTTAAACTGATATCAATCCAAATGGTTAATTATAATTCACAGCCTTCCTCCATTAACTAGAGGAGGCACACACACACATACAACATGCATGACTACACACACACCCACACACACACACACACACACACACACACACACACACACACACACACACACACACACACACACACACACACACACACACACACACACACACACACACACACACACACACACACACACACACACACACACACACACACACACACACACACACACACACACACACAACTACACAGTGTATCACATGGCTTTAATAAAGAATAATGAGAGTATTCTCTGCACGATCACAATATACAGACCACTGCAATGACCTCATTCACATGAAGCCAAATGTCAGGTCAAATTCACAATCAGCTCCTTTTCAACAAACACAACTGTCACATCCACTTAAGCCCTTGCACACGTGCACACATTAATGCATGTATGCCTCGTCTTCAAATATTTAATGTTTGCAAAGACACTGAATAATCTATAGAGTTTACCCACATCATTTTCTATTGAACAGCGATAATCAAGTGACAATCACTTAGTCCCCAGTACCGACACCGTATTTCTTTTCAACTGCACTCAATCGTTCATCCTTCATGCAAAAGCACATGTGGGCGCTCGTTAGCTGAAAAGCATCGAGTCCCCTGACTTTCCCTTTCCCTCTCAAACACACAGACGACGCATATGCACACATTTAATGAACACACATAATGAATGATTAACCAGCGGCTGCACAAGCGCAAATTCAACACACACGCATACTGTATACACACACACACACACACACAGTTTTTGCAGCACAGACAAGAGTACAGTAAGAGAAAAAAGGGATTGCTGTACCTTTGTTTCTACCTACAGATTTTGGAGAGGAGAAAGGATCCGTAGAGGTAAAGGAGGGAAGTGCCATCCCGCACAGAGTACCAGAGAAAGACAGCAAAAAGTGGGGATAAGCTATTGTTAGTCTACAGTAAGCCTACACACTGCCAGATGACAATTTCATGCAAAATGTTGACAATCATGCAAATGGTGGATAAATGGGAGAGCGGCACATAAGCAGCACACGACTGACACTTCATAATTTTAGGTTTAGCTTTTTTCTTTTTTCTTTATCTGTGGTCACACCAGCGAGAGGCACGGTAATTCATTTGCACGACCTCTTAAGTGGTACTTGAAGCTTTGCAGGTTGTGCAGTAGCTACCATTAGTTGTGACTGGTTTTGTTTGTAATGAAAATGAAAGCTCTCATTGGGCTTGCTCTTTATTTAGAGAGTTACAAATGTTCACAACACAGCCAGTAGCTTTCTCAATTTTTGACTTTACCTCCAAAGGTCAGCGCTGTCGAGACAGTTTACAGTTAGTCAGTTAGTCAAGTTCAAAGTTGAACTACTATATGCTTCATGTTCTCAGAGAAATCCAAACATCTATGGGATTCTATGGAAATGATTTGTGTTTTATAAATGCTGGTGTGACCGGTCCTTAACACACGCTGCTGCTGCAACGCTCACTGCTGATACTCGATTCTGCAAAATCCCTGCTTACAGTCAGTGACCCTCACCGTCCAATGCTCAAACCTTTGGATTAATAGCAACAGCGCAACTAATATATGAACCTACAGTTAAGATTGTTTTATCAACTGCAGTTTCCAAGGTCAATTATTATTACGTTTATTTCTAATGTAGACAGAAGAAGTTCTTAAAGTGCTCAGAAAGAAAAAGAAAATGTGAACGACTTTGTGATACTGAGCTGTAGGGCTGGGAAATATGGCCAACATCTTCTCGACACAGGTCATTACATACGGTATCTTGATATTGACATGCATTACGATATAGCATGTTTTTTCTGGTAATTCAATAAATAAATAAATAAATAGTCTATATGAAATAACCATATGGTAAAGTATATTATTGTATAGATACTCCTTTGTGAATTAAACACTCGACAAATGAAAATGACGGAATATTTTCTCATTTATTAAGAAATTTAGTGCAAAATGAAAATAACGTGCAAGGATCGAGATGTAAAGCGTTGCTAAATGTCGCTGTAACACCGTTCAGCTGCTGGTTTTTAAGACATTGCAATCGGACATAAAAATATATAATTCTTATATCGTTTGACGATATCCATAACAACAGTAAACTCCATGTGCTGAAGGAGATCATGTGGTATGACTGCTGTTTCTGAGGTCAGGAATGAACTTACTGCTGTCTATATGTGCACCTGGTGACTACTAGGGCTGTAGGATTTCAGCAACTCTGTGATATAAATTGATATTTCTATCCGCAGAGAGTGTCAATTTTTTTGTCCGCGAGTATCGATACATTAAGTCCCATTCAAATCCCCCTGGCACTCTGCTCGCTGCCCATTTCCTCCCTTGTTCGCTTTGCAGGAAAAGCTATTAGGTCCGCCAACCGCTAGTGTCGCTGTAGAGCAACTCTAGCTGTTTGTCCAGCAGAGATGGGGACTCCAGATTTGAGACTCGTGCACAATCTATATATTTCTGTCTTTTTTGGAGCATTAACATCAGGAGCAGAAAGTAATTCTCTCCAGATGTGTTTGCCTCCAAGTTAGCATCAAATGTCTTAAAATCCTCCAATGAGAGCAGGACCTGCAGTTTCAGGTGTGCCTGTAATTAGTTCAGGTAATGGGAGCAGCAGATCTTCTTTATTTACACTAGATCATGAGCTGTCATTAGTTGGGACCTTGTGTAATTATACAATACGGTTGCACTTCAACCGTGATATGTATCGTATCGCGAGCTAAATATTGTGCATCGTCATCATATCGTGAGAGTAGTGTATCGCTACAGCCCTAGTGACTACAGTATGGTTTAGGTGAGGGAAAGAATGTGGTTATGGCAAATGAAATAAAGTTAAGTCATCGCTAAGGTTAATCAACTGAAATAATAAAAAAAAATAATGCCTATTTTTTAAAGAAAGGGAGCCAATCATAAATTTACTCTGCAACAGTGGAGGAATACAAACAAGCATGAAAGTCTGAGTTGCTAAACCCCCCTCTACCCCAACCTTCACATCATCCCCACACTACTTTCTCTGTTGGCAAAGAATGTAAATAATGTGCTCTGGAGTTATCCAATACAAACAATAATTGCAAGTGAAACTAGGCTGTTTCTTCTACATGTACCTTACCTAACCGTGACACTTTTTGTTCCTTATTTCCCCCTCTCTATCTCACATACCCTTCTTTTTCCTCCTAGAGGAAACTGTCTCCCCTAATTCCAGTGATTTCCTTATCCACCCTCCTGCTTTTTATTCTCCCTCCTCCCCGATCCCGTAGCTGCAGAGGTCGAGCAGGAACAGTGGCGTGTGTCACTGCATGTTAGCTGTGGAACTGGGATCAGTACACAATTATGTAATACAAAGAAACCTGGGTGAAAGGAGGGTGAGGAGACAGAGGCGTAGAGAGAGAGAGAGAGAGAGAGAGACGAAGGTGAGATGAGGAACATGCCATGCCGCCATGCACCCCTCCCCACCAACGCACGCACACAGACCCTCCCACTTCTCTGCAGCAACAATGGGAGCATTGCAACACACAAATGCACACGGACAGGTAGTGAAGGCACACAGCACAAGAGTACGTCCTAAAACCAAGCCAGACGGCGAGTGAACAAAAACAATAGAGCTCCATAAAGACAAAGAACAGAGTACCTTGCTCTGCCTTCAGGTGTGCGAGGCCTTGAGGAGAAAAATTCAAACAGAGAGGCACAGAGAGAACATTTGAGAACAGCAGCACACCAATACTACACATGTATTGTCATGCATGATTTGCATAATGGCAAACCATGGCTGTATCACACTAAGAGCAAAGCTTTCCCCAGTGAGCTTGAAAGCTTTCTGTAGAAACAGACAAATGACTAATCAAGAGAGCAACACAGTATGTGAATATAAAGTAGCTCTGTAGGTTGTTTAGTGAAAAAATTACAATTTACATTCTATAACTGGATGTAATGGTACATTTCTGGCTGCCTTTAAAAGAGAATGCATAATCATTTTTGAGATTACATGTCTGTGTATGGAATGAAGAGCTGTTGGTGCAATGTGACTAAAACTGTGACCAGTCCTTCTTGAGACTCACCTGGTTTTCTCGGGACTGCTGTGGAGTTGTCAAAGGAAAGGAGAGAAAAAGAGAAGAGAAGCCCCGCATTAGCAACACACACCAGCTGCCTTTGCATGTGGATCTACCATGCAAAACATATCACACTCCTAAGCATCGTGTTCCATGTAAGGACCAAAACATTGCCCCTTGACATGAGTGGTGGAAATAACTACTTCAGTGTAAATCCCTGTGGAGAGAAACACATAAAATGCAATCTGTCCCGTCTTCTCAGGGAATCAGATCGACATTACCAAACAACTCTTTCACATTTCGAATATTGTTACAGTGTCATAATATTCTGCAACTTGTATCACACAGAGTGCCTCACACACGTAAACAAGAGGCATAAATCTATGAGGATTTATGGCGTTGTGAGGTTTGTGGATCTTTAGATTGCTCCTTCTCAGACCCATATCTTTCTCCTCCACTTCACCTTTCGCCCCTCTAATAACCCACGCAACGTCTTCTGCACTGCTGACCCACATTCAACACACTTGTGGTTTCTCAGAGGAACGCTCACTGTGGGATTCCTGCCGTTCACAGTATGGCACGGCAAGAAGAAAATAAGCCACACATTAGACTTGATCCGTTGCTCACCAGGATCACACCCATGCATGACACACTGTGGGTATCATGCCAGTCTGATTTAGGGCACGTGAAAGATCGCTGCGTGGATTCAGTCTCGGTTGTATCTGCGGTTATATTTTGAGCTTTTATGCAGAGTCATACCTCTTTAGTTTCAAAACGTGTGCCGTAGCCTCAAATGAATACTGAGAGAGTTCAGTAATGAGAGTCCCTTGAGAGCATCAGACAAGAGGAAATTAAAGAAATCTTAATCAAGACGGACTACATTAGAAATTTTAAGTGTCGGCTCTAACGCACAATATCTTATATTAATCTGACTCAGTGTTTTTGCTTTGATCTCTACACAAAGGCCAGACGCCTGGCTTTTCCCCACTCTGACAGCGTTACGTCATTGTCATATGTTAAGTTTAACAAACTTAACAGAGCACGTAAATATAATCTGAGAGGAGTTAGGTGCAGAGAGACAAATAGTGTAGAAGGAGCTGGTGAAGGAGAGGTGAGGTTTTTTTTGCCGTCTCCTTTGGGGAGTCCAAAATGGCGGCTACTTCTCCCACATGAGAAGCATGACATTGGGAGAGCAAAGGGAAGGACGAAGCCTGGAAGTGGGGGGAAGGGCGATAGTGGGCAGCTGATGGACAGCGGTGTGGCTCCAGCTCTTGGGAACTAGGGGACTCAGTACCCCTGAATGTACTGTATGTGCTTGAACGAGCAAGCACACACATTTGATTCTGACTGTGCAAATGCTTGTGCTTGGTGAGTGTGCATATACTGTGTGTGCATGTTTGCGTGTTGTAGGCTCAGATAAAACCCTTTCTCTTGATGCGACAGCGCCCAGAACAAGCCAATGTGCGGTGGAGGACATGTGGTCCGAGTGTAATCCTCTGCTCTATTTTACCAGCAGCTTCACCACTCAAATCCAAACATCATTTTCAGCTTGGGCACTAGACACAAATGCCCTCTGCACTGGAATCAGGCAAGTCCCTGCACCATTTTTTTCCTTTTTTCCCCCTGACCTACTTTTTATAGTAAGATTATTGTAACTGTCATTTTTTCCCATGTCTGTTTATTAATCCCCAAAGCTAAGCCTGAAGGCACCATTTTAGCACTTGCTTAACAGTTTGCTTGCCCTAGCCTTCAATTACTAGCCTTCCATCAAACCTGTGAATATTTCTGACGCAAAAGGGGCCTTAAAGTGTTTGTTTAAAATGCAGGGTTGTGATAGCGTTAGGGGAAGATTGTTTTACATATTCATTAAACAATCCAGTGTAGCTGCTAATAACCTTGACCTTATGCATATCTCATCGTAACTGGAAAACCCTCAGGTATTCAAGAGACTTCGTAATGTCACCCCCATTAATTTAATTGAACAGAATGAGGGCCAATATCCAGATCATTAGCATAAAAGATATTGATATTTGCACAGCTAATAACAGGAGCTGGATCAAGATGATTTTAAGGATGACTCCGCCGAAAGAAGTAGCTTAAGAGTTATCAGCGATGCATACGTCAAAGGGCCAGAGCTACAATACAGCAGTGGATTTGTCCACACATGTGGAGAGCGAGTGATGAGTGGTGTCTAATTTCAGCTCATTGCCCTGACACAGTTAGTCACAGTCCCACTGATACATCCTGATCCACAAGGGAGGAGAGATAGAACATGTGTTTTATGGCCAACTGTTTGTGGTGCTAAGCTGCTAGCCGAGCCGGACCGTTTGGGAAGAGTTGCAGGAGCTCAGAGAGAGAGAGAGAGAGACAGGACTGACTGCGGTGAAATACTGATGCTTCAGCAGTATGCTAACCCAGCTATCCCATGATGCGAGAAATGCACACCAAAATGGGCGGACTGTGAGAATATGGGTGTCTTTTGGCACAAGTGACACAAACAGGCTGTAACGTACTTCCACATCCCGTTTTCTAATTTCTCTTCTCACATGTCCTCCTCATCTTTTCCCTTCTAGGCCAGTGGGCTAGCAGGCTACCATTAGGAATACAGCTGGCAAAATGCTTCCAAGGCCCAGTCCACTCAGTCAGTCAGCCATCTGCCTGTTTTAACGAGCAGCTTTGGGGCCTTGTTGCTCCGTGTCTATGTGTTTGCAGGCACACTTGTAAACGCGAATGTGTCTGAGTGCGCGCATGCACGGCCCAGGCTGTAAAGCCCGACAATGTATTATAAATATTCACAGGTTTGACGGATTGCTTTCATTGCTAATTAATATACAGCATAATCAACAGTATGCCAGCACAGACAGGTGTGCTAAGCACAACTAACTGCAGCCAAGTGGTGAAAGTTTGATCATTCTGAACATCCCCTGAAAACATTGGGTGCTCGAGGGTTGCTTGAACAACAAGTATTATGACACTTGTAGACATGTGGACATAATAATAAAAAACTGCACTAGCTTGCTGTTCGAGTTTTAATTGACGGTGGTGTTTGTGCAGGCATTTTCTGGGCAAATTAGCCATCGCTGTTCTCATTATCCTCCTAATTATGGCTCGCTGTCTCTGTGGCATATTCAACAATCAGCCACATCATTTGATGGGAAGGCCAGTCAGATCAGCTGGGGAGCTAGCATGACTACTCTCACTGCATCACTCTTTTATTGCTTTAGAACAGGAGGAGATAAGAGAGACAGGGTGTGTGAATAGATGAACGCATGAGTGGGAAAGACAGACAGAGAGGAAGTAAGCAGGGGTTTGTTCTTGTCCAACAGCGGGTCTCCTGAGACAAATTGGGGTACAATAGGCCTGTGGGGAATATGCTCATCACACTTGCACTACCCTGGAGCTGAGATATCCCTTCCCAAGCTATTTGGCTGAATCGCAAATGCACTCTTAAAATAGTGGTTGTTTTAACACGAGGATGTCATAACTCCCATCGGCTCGCGGGAAGCTCTCAGATGAATGGACCGACTCCTCCTCCTCCTCCTTCATCGACTGTTCGACAGAGGCAATGAGCAAATGGGATGAGGCGAAAAGGGTCGGTCCGCTTGACTGCTCTGCAACCAGCACATTGCGTGCTGTCCTGAACAATGCCACAGGCTCGCACTTGGGATTTAAGCTCCAAACAGCTTCATTTGAGCAGCAAATGACGGGACATATTATGAAACCTAATACAGCCAAACTGCTGCACGCAAAATCTGGAAGTGTTTATTCTAAATGCATGCTATAATGGTGAGAAATTATAGCATCCTAACTGTATCAGACACCGTTTAAAAAAGCAGGGCCTTAGAGTTCAGTGAGCATTCCCTTTCTTTTTGGCAAAATGGAATCAGCCCTGAACCATGTCAGTCTGATTTAGACGTGCAGGAAGTGGGTCAGCAGTGGAGGAGATCTGACATGAGTCTGTTCACACAAAGTTATATTTGACAGTCCATACATGTGAAGAAAAGAGTTAGATGTGTACGATTATAGTGAAATTGTGTATTCTCTGCGTTACTGGTCTAAATATAAAAAATAGTATGCAATTTTAATGTTGTGGAAGATGCAGAAGTTATTCTCGGCATCAGCCGGTATTGATCTCAAGGCTATGGGCATTAGTATGTTTTGAAAGATGCAGGTTTTAACATTAAGAAGCCGTTAACCAGCACCAGCGTACAAACACTTAAAGTATTTCACTGTGTAGTAGAGGAAAAAAATATTTTATTTCCTGGAGAAGGAGGGAAAGTGTGTAGTGAATTATATCACTGTCCCTGGACCATATGAGAGTATACATAAGTAGTAGCTGAAAAAGACTTACTACACCTCATTTTAAAGGTGTGAAGAAAGAAAGGAACATTGTCAAAGAGCTGTATCTCATTACACTCCCCCCCAAAAAAAGAGATGACCTTGGCACAGAAGCAGAGGCAAAATAGACGAAGTTGTTTCTCATCCAAACACTGTGTGTACCTTCAGGTCCCTGCAGCACCTTGCAAGAGCTGAATATATTTAACGGGGAGAAAAGAGTGTTGTAATTTTAGTCATATCAGCTAATACCGTCTCCACCGCTTCCTCATCAAAAGTAATAACTGTGAAGGCAGAGGAAATGCTGAGTACATCACATGAAATATGAAGACTTGCCAATAGAAGCTGTAAGAGCAACAACCCACGGACATTTTCTGATTCTATTTGCTATGTAAATGTCAATAAATATTTCAAACACATGGAAGCTGCCTGTGCTACATGTAAATGACACTGTTGTGTAAATGCTACATTGCAATCAGTGCACGTTTGGAATTTGAATCTACCGCAGTCTGTACTGGGATTCATGTTGTAGCAGAATACACTGAGTTTGAAGCATAGACTGTATACAAAGATGAATGATGCCTCTCTACTTCCTCCTGCTGTATCAAGGCGGAGACAAAATATCCCGGACACGGGCGCCATCTTACAATTTTGCAAACAAAGTCTGCGCAGAAGGGAATGAGCGGTATCGACGTTCCGCCCATTCACCCGCCCGACCAATCACGAGTCAATCACAGCTGTCAATCATGACGTTTCAACATGTTTTTATAGGATCAAATAACTACTTAACTAATTTATTTATGAACATACATCAGTGATACGTTTGACGATAATTTGACGTGACTTTTTTAGTTTGGCCCATGTCGTATCCGCTAACACGGTGGAGGTTAATGACATGTTCTGCAGCCAGCCACCAGGGGGTGATCAAGATGTTTTGGCTTCACTTTTGGGAACTGTCACTTCATCCATCTTTATATACAGTCTATGGTCTCATGGCAAACATAACGAAGTGATTTTAACAGCATATATCTGGTGCAAAAAATCAAATATGAAGGTTTGATATATTTTTTTGAAACACCTGGGGGCAGACGGTAAACCTTCTGTTAGGTCTGTTCTGAATTTTGTGGATGTGAATATTTTACAGATATATTAATCAATATTCAGCGCTTGACACAGAAAGGTCTGCAGCCGGCCCTCTTACCTTCAGTGCAGTAACGACCTACATATCCAGTTCTGGAGCAATCACAGTAGGTTTCTCCGTCTGCCAGCGAGCAGATCCCGCCATTCTCACAGGGGTTCTCTGTGCAGAGGCCCATCATCTCCAAGCGCACTTTGTGACTATTGATGAGCATGGGCAGCTTACTCCCATAACTTAGGTCTGTAATAATTCCCTTGAATGGCGGTAGCTCAAGGACAGAGGGTAGAGTGATGGCAGATGAGCGGATGTCCCCCGGGAGCCCTCCAAGGAAGAGGTCACTGACAATCTTCATGAACCGCCTCTGGGGCCGCACGTCTTCCGTCTTTGTGTGGCCATCCACGGCCAAGCCAGTCCGCAAGTTGTGCCTGTTGATGGCAGCAAAGTGCCAGCGACTGTCGTTGACCATCTTGTCGGAGGTGATGGTGGTCTCGGCACAATCGATACTGACGCGAAGCTGCAGCTTTCCCTCAGATACAGTGAGAAGCAGAAAGTCGCAGTAGCCGCCGTCGTCAAAGTAGAGCAGCAGGCCATCAGATTCTGAAGTCTTGAACTGAAATGTCAGGTCACTTCTGGAGCTGGCGTCCCAGCGCAGGTAGCGAGCCCACTGACCTTCAGAGCCAGTAAACTCCAAGCCTACGCTCAGGCCCAGTACGGTACTTAGCAGCAAGAGGACATGACCAGGTAGGCTGTTGGGATTCATTGTAGAGAATAACAGGATGCACCAGAAGAGGGTTAGAACTGGGGGTAGATCCTCAAAGCGACAATAACATCGGATTCTGGCTGCGCTCCAGGATTTATCTGCCAAATGTTATATTCCCCATAGATAATTTTAAAGTCAAGCAGAGAAAGCAATATCCGTTTTTTTATTTTTGAGACAGATCTAATGTTGATAATGGACGGAATGTAATGTTCTCAGCCGAGTCTATGCAGAGATATATGGAATAATATCCAATTTCCAGCTAAAGTCGACAGGTGAAGGTGCTAAGATGAAGGTGATCCTTAGTGTGTCTTGTCAGTGATTCAGAGCAGCCTCGTGCAATCTTTCTTTGAGACGACTTCCTGGATTGAAGCACATAACCTTCACCGTGGGTCCAGTTCCGTGCCCCATGGTTTGCCCTCCAGCTTCAGACACAGCTTCGGCAGAACTGCAGAAAAATACAGATCAATTTAAGATAAAAAAATCATGATTGTCAATGTCAACTGGCATGACAAACCTGCTAAAATCAAAAAAAGAAGATGTGGTTCACAAATAATGGATACATACATTTATAAGATGCCAAAAATATGAATACAATATCATATATCTAATCTAATGCTATCACACGCATTAGCTCTGCAACAAACAGATCATCTGTGGAACTGAAAATGTTCCATTTTAATTGACACTGTGTCTGAATTTCATGGGGTAGTTTCAGGTAACATTATATTAGCATATAGTCACTTAAATGTTTAATAACTTAATGTTATTTTTTAAAAAGAACAGACAAAGCAGCGACAGCTTTTATGCAACTTAAGTGAAATAAACAAAATCATGAATGAGTTTAAATCAAGCTCTGAAAGGATAATGAGAGCACTTCTCAATGCAGATTTGACTTTCCATGTGGCCAATAAATACAACTAAATAACTGCTAATAACAACCCATTAAAGGGTTACGAGCATTTTATGCAGGGTTCCATTTCCACCAATTAGCCATTTTATTTGGAGATCAACACAAATAATGGTTCAGAGTTTTAAAAGCCTTAATCTAAGTGAAAATTCCTGTATAGTGGCACAATTGTTGCTGATTCTGTGACGAGTGAAAATCCATTGAGGTGAGCCAGAACATGTGTTAAGCCTCAAACGTTAGCCTGCTATCTGTGAGGGTCTGCTGGGATCCTGATAAATATGACTAATTATCCACCGCCACTCTCTCTCTCTCTCTCTCTCTCTCTCATTTGCATGTCTTTGGGGGATTACAATCATAAACAGCTATTCAGAAAGATGTTAGGACGGTGACACTTCATATGTGAATCCCATAAATTTTCTTTCAGTGAAATCATATTCGAATTATTCCCTTCTCTGAAACCGCGATGATGACGTTGGTGTGGAATATTAACCAGCTCACTGGCCCTTGCTTTCTACACCTGTCGTCGTTCAGTTCTGTCTAAATGTGCACAGCAGAGCTAGATATGATTCACATGGTGAAACCTTATATGTGTGTGTACTCTTCCAGCCCTGTGCCCTTGCAATTGTTTTGGCAGTGGGCTGCCCACCAGACAAACGCATTGTCCAATCATGACGGTAGTACAGAACCATGCAACACAATAGGGCCTTTAACCACCTGCCCTGAATAGTTAATCTTGCTGCAGCAGGCAAGCTATTGAATTCTAGTAACTGATACCTATGCTAATGCACTGTGTGTGCATGCATGTGTGTCCCTGTGCAGGAGTGTGCATGTCTGTCTCTCTAACAACACTAATGTTGCCTGCCTGGACCTTTGTCTTTGTCTTAAAAGTAACTCGGTGAGACAGCGGAGAGGTTAAAAGGTTTTGTGTGGTGAAGTAAACTCTGTACGCAGCTGTGTCAATCCAACCTACCAATAGAGATGTTTTGTGTGTGTGTGTGTGTTTGTGTGTCTCTTCATTAAGCAAAGCTAAATATGCCCATGAAACCTGAGACTCCAGTCCCCCATGAAAATTGGCCCTGGCTTCTATTCAATTAACAAGACTTATTGTGTGTATTGCCCGACTGAGGCATCAGGTGTCCTGTGAGCCAGAGATGTGACAGGGAATGCTAACAATGCTAACATGTCGTCTCAGTTAAATAAAAAGCTAATGAGGACGTATTTCCTCCAGTGTGAGTTGCAGTAATGTCACTCGAATTTAATCTGAAATACAACATTTTATATTAGGCTGCAGCATAAATCTTTAAGTCACATGACAAATGTCATACTTGCATTTGGTAAATATCTAAATCTTTACCTAACATTGGTGTTCTCATAGTTAAATTCAATGCGTACTTGGAATCATTGGCTCTTGTAATGAACAGAAAAGGCAATGAATAGTGGATGAATAGTTTTCTGTGGCCCCTGTTTCATCTATTGACTATTGTTGTCATTGTTTATTTATGTTTGAATTGTTTTTTGTTTATATATAAACGTATATAGTACTCAATTTATTATTTTGATGTATATTGTTTAGCCATATTTTAGATGTGTATTATTTCCACACTGGTCTTATTTGTATGAATATCTATTTTTGCTGATAGTTGGCTTGTTCTTAAAGGTTGAATATGTAGAATGAGCAGAACAGCGCCATCTAGTGCCTCAAGATCGAAGTCGCAACAACAAAAATAATTAAATGCAGTCAGGTTGCCAGGTTGGTCAGACCGGGCCCAGTAGCTACAGCAGACCAGAGTCTGTTTGAGCCTGTTTGAACCCGTCTCCTCCATCAAATCGCACCATGAAAACAAGGATTAGAGGAGTTTGACTGACAGTTAACGTTAGCTGTTACTTTACTGATCAGGGAGAAACGTAGCTATTTGGGCGCGTGTTTTAACGCCGTTTCTCTCCTTTATCTCAGTCCATGGAGTGAATGCTCGGCCTATACTGACTCTGGTGTTTGCCCGTCTCCACTCACTCAGCTGCTGGGACAAATAAGCAGCTGCAGGATTGGCTAACTCCATTTCACCCAGTGCCAGACTACAGTAGCTGCACCCAACAACAGACAACCCTGGCAATCAGCAACGCCAAACGATATTACCCGGTACAGTGTAAACAGAATGTGACAGAAAGTCATTGTCAAACCCGTAAATTAAAAAAAATATATGAATTCAGACGAAATACATATTTTTTATGGAATAAACTTTCATTCTGTTCCCCTCAAAACGCACCGTGGGTGTATTATTATTTTTTAAATGTAGCTTTTAATAAATATTCTACATATTGAACCTTTAACTGTTATATATTTGACTAACTGGAAGCCTTGTCACTCTTCATACCCTCAAATATCTTGTCAAAACTGTCCACCAGCTAGCTAGCCTGTAGGCTAAGCTAAATGTGGCTAATGCCCTTTAGCTAGCACACGCTTGTTAGCACCTTTAGCAGTCCACACTCAGGAGGGCAAAACAGCGAATTAAGAAGGTATTTGTGGCTACTAAGTGTGTGTGTGTGTGTGTGTGTGTGTGTGTGTGTGTGCGTGCGTGTGTGTGTGTGTCGCAAAAGTTGACGTCAGCTAAAGGCCTCGCATGTCATAATAGCAATGCAGCTACCTCGACGCCCTGGAGCGTCAGCAGTAACGTAAGCTAGCTCGTGTTCTTGATAAGAGTTTATGTTACAGTAAACACATATTTTCCGTAATATATATATTTATATATACGTTGAATTATTAAATAGAGCAGGATATGAGATGACCTGCACGGGCTACCGTCACTGACGGGCCATAAATGATGCATCGCTGCGTCCAGCTTGGGTGTTGCAGAGCTATTGACATGTTGTGTAATGTAGCCGGGCCCCCATCACGCACCGGAGACCCCTCGACCCCCGCTGGGCTCCCTGTCCATCACAGGCTTCAGCCCGGAGGAACGATTTAATCCGACATCAGTCACAGCAGACAAGGGTATCCTACACTGGGAGTGTGTGTGTGTGTGTGTGTGTGTGTGTGTGTGTGTGTGTGTGTGGACCTGCTGGAATAACTGTTAAAACAAAGTGGGGTTCAGGGACCACCTGGGGGGCTTAAGGGGGCACCAACCGGTCACCAGCCAAAAACTGAACCATTCATCATGTCAGCATTTCCTTATGCGTTTATGTAACACCCATACATACATGCATTTTCAATTTAATCATTTAATTACAGCACAAATCCACATCAGATGGACAAACAGGTTTAGACACAATGTTCTGCCTTTAAAATATATAATTTTAATCATTTTAACTACGCAAACTTCCATCCAGCAGCATAGCTGTAGCACCACCAGGCCTTTATGGCCCCAGAATCAATAAATGCGTTTAAATGGTTCCCACTTTCATCCAATAAACGTTTCATTTTTTCATTTATTCCAGGCAGCATTCACTACAATAGCATTTGCACGGAAAACGGAAACATTTGAATGCAATATGTGCCTGAAACATCTGTGCAAAATCCACATTTTTACTATTAAAGGAATAGTTTGACATTTAACCATAGGCTATGTACTTTAGATGGGAAAAATAGCTCACAGTGGAACAGTGAAACGATGCCAGTAGGCTCCTGCATTAGATATTAGGATAGGCCCACTAATCACTAAGGAAAAATAGGACTCGACACGGGGTCACCGTCAGCTCTGCCGTGAACAGAAAGGCTCATTCTTGCAGGAATATTAAATGAAAGTGATGTTATGGTCTCTACTGAAAGCCCAGTTGGATCTCTCAACCCCACGCTTTCCACCAAACTGATCAGTTTGTGCCATATTTGCAATCTTTAACTCCAAGTAAAGCGCGTAAAAGCGAGTAGAAACGGGACCCGCAGCCCTGCACCCGTGGATCAAACCTTTTCCCCGGCAGCAGCGCGTCAGTGTTCCCTCCGCTCCTCGCACGGTGGCAGTCTGACTGTTGCTCAAGGGTGACGCGCGCCCGGTCTAATCATTACAAAGCCAAATGTGATCATTTGTCGGGGTGATATTTGCAAGAAATCGTGTGTTAATCGTGAGAAGTTCGGGTAGTTTGTCTGGTTTAGTGTTTAATATATTAAAGGCTGTCCCCGATGAGAGGCGCGATCCGGCGGGCTGAAACTTTCCGTCTCGGCGCTCTTCAGGCATTTCCCGCAAATATCTCCGTCACGATTTCAGCGCAGATAAGTCAACGTGGTCTCTTGAGATGTGGTCTCCCCCCACAAATCAACCCCCGCTCCTCTGTGGTTCGACTGCGGCTGAGAGCTTTGAAACTAACCACCCAAACCATCCCGTTACGCTTAAATCCCCATCGCAGCCTCAAACTCACCGATTCCACATCAGAAAAATAACATTTCATGCAGAAAGAACTTCAGAAATCCCACAACAGAAGTGCATTCGCATCACACTTAATGCGTAAGGGGTATTTAAAACAAAAAAAAGAGACCAGAACAGCCCAGTTTTAATGTGCTCCTACCTTTTTCGTGCAGAGAGATGATCCCGGGCGAGTAAAGCCTGTGTATAAATAGAGCAAATTAAAACAATCCGGAGCAAAAGTCCACCCAGAAACCGTGGTATTTTAAATGATAGCCTGCCCGGGGCTGCGTGATGCTGGGGCTGGTGATGAGGAGGTTATTATAAGTGAGGCTCGGTGGAGGGAAAGGCAGCGGTCCTCCTTCCCCTGGCTCAGTGAACGCGCATCTCTCAGCTCGGCTCACTCAGCGCAACTGATGATGGGCCCCTGGATTTCTCCCACACTGACGCTCTGACCCGCCTTCTGCACAGCTCTCTGCACAGCTCTCTGCACAGCCGGGAAGGAATCATTCAAATCGGAGGGAGTAAGGGGGGGAAAATAGCCCCTCAGGATGAATTACTAATAATGAAAGCTCGTTCTTCCCTATTCTCAGATTTATTATAGGTGTTTATGTGTAGTGTGCTATAGTGGAATTATGAACAGAACAAGGCATATGACGTGCAGACTGCATGCACACTGGCTGCCCACTGCATTACAGAGAGATTATACAGTATATACATATATTTATATACATTAGCGCACCTATACATATTCTTGGTCTGGCAGTTTTGTCTCACTTGTCTGTTTGACTCATTGACTGACAGGCTAGATCTACAATGGGTGTTAGAGGTGATCACTGACAGTCTGGTGGTCTAAAGGCGGGGGTTTTGCTCTCCTAGGGACTGCTTCAAGTTAATCCAGGAAGTTTAGTCCAGTAGCTTACATTACATGTAAAGAAAGTAGTAAGTACACATTGATTTATTGTGAAAGTCCAGATATGGTAGTGTTGAGCCTGTTCAGCACAGTGGACAGCACCCTGGTCCTAAGACTCCTTGGGCAACAGTTCCAGCTCTGTCCACGGTGCTGAACCAAGGACAGCACCCTGGTACTAAGACTCTTTGGGCAACATTTACAGCTCTGTCCACGGTGCTGAACCAAGGACAGCACCCTGGTACTAAGACCCCTTGGGCAACAGTTCCAGCTCTGTCCACGGTGCTGAACCAAGGACAGCACCCTGGTACTAAGACCCCTTGGGCAACAGTTCCAGCTCTGTCCACGGTGCTGAACCAAGGACAGCACCCTGGTACTAAGACCCCTTGGGCAACATTTCCATCTCTGTCCGAGGTGCTGAACCAAGGACAGCACCCTGGTACTAAGACCCCTTGGGCAACATTTCCAGCTCTGTCCGAGGTGCTGAACCAAGGACAGCACCCAACATGCACAGTTCCAGCGCTGTCCCGGGTTAAGCACCTTTGAGAGCACCCAGCCGTTTTGCATGTTGCCCCAGTAGTCCTAATGCCAGGGATCTGTCTGTGGTGCTGAACCCCTGTCAGGCATAAAAGAGGTCAGGGGGATTATGCAGAGAGGAGAGGAATACTGGAGACATCAGCAGTGCTCTGTTCTCACATGAAATACCGTGGCACTTGAAAACGTTATGGTGAATTTCCTATTATAGGCGGTTTAATTTCTGCATTTCATTCGACTGAACACAGGCTTATGTTAGGTTGCAGAACAGGGTTCCTTTATATTATTACTCATACTACTCCTACAGCTGCAGCTAGTAACATAATGATGATCTTATATTGGGCTATGACATAGTAGTAGCTATGTACTGTAGAATTGTATTCATGCTGTGTGGTGAACTGGAGGAGGGGGCACTAATTCCATCAAATAGCGGCTCCCAGGTACGGCCAATAAGGAAAATGATCCAGAACCAGTGTGTTTGTCACTTACACTTTGTTACTGTTATTCTTGATTTGATAATAAATGTTTCACAATAGGTGAAATGTCTCATCTTTCAGTCTCAGTGTACACCACAGTATTATTTTTTTACTCGACGTCTTATTCTACAGGGAGCCGTCTGCCACTTGTGATGATGATGAGCGTGCTCGCTGTTACATAACACTAATCAAAAACAGTGTTTACAAAGTGCCATAACAAGAGGGGGGAAGAAAAACAAAAACGACCTGATAAAATGCACAAGTAGAAGATTGAACTGTCAATAAAATGTTATCAAAAGAATAAATGGATTTGTATAATTAAACATAGCATGAAAACAACATCATGACCAAAAGAACGAAGTCGCGGGTACAAGCGGCCGAAATTGGTTTCCTCAGGAGGGGGTCTGGAGTCTCCCTTAGAGAGAGGGGGAGAAGTTCAGCATCCGTGAGGAACTCGGAGTAGAGCCGCTGCTCCTTTGCGTTGAAAGGAGCCAGTTGAGGTGGTTCAGGATCATCTGGTCTGGATGAACCCTGGGCGCCTCCCTAGGGAGGTGTTCCAGGCACGTCCAGCTGGGAGGAGGCCTCGGGGAAGACCCAGGACCAGGTGGAGAGATTAGATCTCCACACTGGCCTGGGAACGCCTCAGGATCCCCCAGTTAGAGCTGGTTAATGTGGCCCGGGAAAGGGAAGTTTGGGGTCCCCTGCTAAAGCTGCTGCCCCCGCCACCCGACCCCGGATAAGCGGATTAAGATTAGATGAGATGAGATGAAAACAACAGGGTTGAACATTGTCTGGATTAAAAACATAAAAGCAAAATTGTACATGTCTAAGTTCTGCAGGGACGGTGCTGAGGAAGTGCTTTGGGACCTTTAGTGTTGAGTCAGTCAGTAACGTTCTTGATCTCATCTCTGACTAATCATACTGACCTCATACATACGGACATCATACCAAGTTTAAACATGATAAGTGCTTGCAACCAATGGACAGTCGCTAAATCTGGAAACACACTGACTCTTTCTTTGGCACATATTCAAATCCTAACCGATGCATTGAGAAGTAGCTCGAGGCATGAGAGTGAGGGGGGCTTAACTAGAGGGAGATGAGGATGGAAGCATCAATGACCTGCTCATGCTCTGTGAAAGATCACAAATGGACAGACCACCGAGACCAAAGAGGAGCGGCATTAAGTACACACAACCCCAAGGTGTGAATGCTGGCATTAACTGATGAATGTGTGTGTTATTCCCACTACTGTAATCCAGCGGGCACCACCTGCTATGGTGTTATCAATAATCCATGAGGGTCCTAATAATGCTGTATCATGGTTTACCGCCTCCACACTGAAGGTCACATGTGTTTTCACACACACACGCACACACGCACGCACGCACACGCACACACACACACACACACACACACACACACACACACACACATACACATACACATACACATACACATACACACACACACACACCTAGTTATGACAGTTACATTTTGACTGTTATTACTGTTTTAATTCACTGCATTTAAATTAAATTCTTAGCAAAGCACTTCCTCAGCTCACCCTGTGAAAAGGTCAAACTATTTAGAAACATGCATTTGATATTCTGGTATTACAAAGCAGGAAATATGCAGACGGAGAAAAGGGGCTGGGCCTAAAACCCAACCAAGGGGGACTTTGCAGGCTCTGTTGCTTCCCACTGTTTAAATCATGTCTGGACTGGAGTGTCGTACAAATTTGACCCACTGATATCAAAACATTCTGCTTATTAATGGCATTAATTAAGTGTGATTTTGTCTATTTGATCATGTTACTCTAGGTTTGTGGGTGAAACCGAACGTCATTAAATATGTTATGTGGTAGGATCAATTCATGAAGACATTGTAACTAAAGCCAGTGCAGCATAAGACATTTTTTGCTGAATATTTCCCGATGCCATTGCATCAGCGGGCCCATTTATTGGTTTGATATTAAAGCTAATCCGGTGACATCGTAACTAGGTCTTGGGGACTAATTAAAACACAAGCATGATGAGAGGATCGGCAGCTCTCTCTAACGAGCAACAGCAGAGAGAGAGACAGACAGTAAAGAGGAGGAGTGGGGGAAGAGTTACATGCAAACAAATGTTCACCCACAAAACAAAGTTGACCTTCACAACCCTAAATGAAAATGCACAAACCATGGAAAATAAAAGCATTTCTTACACAAATAAATCATTCAAATCAAAGACAATAATGCCTGAAGCACACTCGCCTTTTCATACAAGGTTTTCTCCCCTCTTTCCCTCTGTACTAAAAGGCATTATGAATGAATTATTACCCTTTGATGACATCTTCAAACTGAATTCAACACGAGCTTCTGGTTTACTTTAATAACAATCCAGCTACGTGTTCTGTAATAATGAAATGCACATGCAGCTGCCAAAACAATAGTTTGTAATATTTGCAATGCATTATACATGGCATGATAGAAAAGTAATGCATTCCTCATGTGTAAAGCACATTCCCACTTCATGTCGAGTGGCTTCGGACCATGCTTAGTCATCATGCCCAGCTATTGTATGCGGCAGTTACATTACATTACAGCAGTTGTGCCATACATCGCTGTGACACGTGAGCATGCTCTAACATCCAAGACGTGACAGGTCAGCCAGACAGTCCAGCAGGGGCTTCTCATTCGCGACATGTCGCCTCTCGCTGCACATCTCACGGTTTTATCTCTCTCAACGGCTTCTTCCTCTATCACCGCATTTCTATTCCCCTGCTCTGAATTTATTATGTGTTTATTTTTTATTTCTCTGATGTAAAAAGACCTTATTTGTGTTTTCAAAGTGCCCATTTGATACATCCCTCCTCTGAACAGCGAGTTTCCATTCATAGCTTAGAAACCATAACCAGACGTTCGGGCCTGTCAAGCAATGCTCTCCCCACACGCTGAAGTGGTGTGCATTGGGCTGTAATAAGAATAATGAAAGGTGTCTTTTTTTTACACCTGATCCAAAACCAACAATATAAGAGCGTAAGTGTGAGGCAGTGGTCAGCGACCTTGGACACGCAGTTTGCTGAACCAGTGGCACACCAGCAAAACGTGCGCAAGAGAGTTTTCTGGAAATGTTGACGTGCCCTCTCATCCACATGCCAAATGACCGCTTTCCCAGCCGCTGGCAGGTGCACGACCTGTTATTACAGTAGGTGGATTGACTTTTTCTCCCCAATCCACACTCTGCAAAGACCTTACCCTGCCTCTGTTTGGCTAGTATCCTACTCTCTGCAGAACCCTGGTGCAGGGAATAAATTGAAGAGATGGCCTGGCTACTAGCTTCAATATTTACTTATTTACTTTACTTCCAAGGCCAAGGAGTTAACTACGTTAGTTTATAGAGTAACAGGTAAAAAAAGGAAAGAAAAGAGCCTCATTCGTGACTAGTACATCCACTGTGTGTTGTATCCCCCCAGTATTTCGGGTACAGCGCCTTTAAGATGACGAGTCAATGGGGGAAAAATCAGCCTGAGACTGCAATTCAACTAATTCAAAGAGCTAATGTAAGCTTAATTAGCTAGCTAGCTAAAGCTGGTGTATTGCAAGTACCGGTTGTCATTTGACCCGCTAGAAATGAGAAGTCTACTTTTCTCTACCTCTGTGTTAAATCTAGTAGCCTATTAAGTGTTTCAACAGTTCTTAATCATTTTGAATTGGGTATCTACCTTATGCTTTCATCGTGTGTGCTGCTGAGATCAGACAGCTTGACACATGAAGCAGCAGTAAAGGGGGTGGTGGGTTAGCAAGTGGTCATTCCACTTTCCATTATCCCACGTCTCTGTCTTTCTCCCGCAGCCTTTGGTTTGATACTTTTTCCTCCTCGGTTTATTTTCTAAGATATTGAAAAGCAGGGTTGTCTCTACCAGCACTCTTGCTGGATCGCTGGCCTTGTGGCTCCACTCTCTGCTCCGATAGTCGGGTTCGGAGTGGAGTTTGATCTTTTGCAACTCCTCTCTGCATGATACTAACATCAGTCCTGTACAGAGGTGTGTGCTTAGCCTCCAGTGACCACAGATACAGCACATAACCTATTAGCCTTCAGTTTGAACAAGGCTTATACTTAAACCACAGAAAGATGACACTCTGACACCATACCCTATGTCTGTGTGTGCTTGCTATGTGCACTGCAAATATCCATTATCACCTCTGATTGTCCCCATTGTTGCATTGCTCTGCACTCACACACCTTCATGTTTCTGTGAGAGGTGTTGTGTAGGTTATGTGCCATCTGTGTAGAGGCAAATCTGGTTAAATAAAAGTTGCAGAATAAAGCATGTCAAAGAGGAGCGACATTAAGTACACACACCCCCAAGGTGTGAATGCTGGCATTAACTGATGAATGTGTGTGTTATTCCCACTACTGTAATCCAGAACAATACATTTCAAAGAGCCTGCTGCCAGCGGGCACCACCTGCTATGATGTAATCAATAATCCATGAGGGTCCTAATAATGCTGTATCATGGTTTACCACCTCCACACTGAAGGTCACATGTGTTTTCTCACACACACACGCACACACACACACACACGCACACACGCACACACACACACACACACACACACACACACACACACACACACACACACACACACACACACACACACACACACACACACACACACACACACACACACACACACACACACACACACACACACACACACACACACACACACACACACACACACACACACACACACACACACACACAATGATGCCGATTGATCCTAATTGTACTTATTTTACCTCAAGTTCCAGCTGCCTGAATCACTGAAGGGGCTGTTAGCGGGTCAAAGTGATTACACTATCAAGGACATCTATTAGAATCCAATTTGGCGAGATTTGGTCCTCAAACAAGCCCGGCTAACCTCCTAAATGGACATTCATTTATCTCCTGTTGTTTGGGAGCCGTTGCGTGCAAGGTCTGCAGCTTTGGTGCTAAGCAGGATGGATGTGATATTTAGATCAATAGATCCGGCTTATGGGGAAAAATGTGATGGTATACTGATGATAAGAGGGTGATATTTCATTGTAAATGCCAGTGTAATGTAACCATCAATGCCTAGGGTGGAGGGACTCTGCATGCACACTATAAGGATGCATACTGTATATGCAGCGAACCTATAGAGCGGGACATATGACGGCACTTCTCCTATCCCTCGCCCTCACACTGGTGAGAATCTATTTGAATAATGAGGAGAAGCACCTGTCAGGCCTGGTTATCTTGACACATGGACTGTAGTCCTAACACCTACATACAACTGAAGGGAGCAAGAGAGACAAAGAGACGTAGAGCACACTCACTGCACTGCAGGGTACCTGCATTTTCTTTTTTAAAGCACATACCTCAGAGCTTGAATAGACAATCATCAGAGAGGTGCCTGTGTCGGTTATACTGCATCAATCACTGGCTCTACCATGAGAAACTGCCGCCATGTGATGAGATCCATCACTCTCCAAAGACAGCAGGTTTAAAATATGCCATTTGAAGAACATATAACAGAGTATTCCTCTTTGGTGAGTGCTTTTATTCATAGCACTTTGTTGTGAAGAGGGTTTATAGTGTTTTGAGTAGTGTTTTTGTAGGATAAATGATCTCAGTGCACATTAAACCGTAAATTGTAACTGTTATGTCGCAGTCCATTCACCGGGCTCTATAGTTTTCTCTCGCTCAGTACATTCTTTACCTCTGTCACAACCATTCCCTGAGTCTGTCATCACAGGGACCCAGCTGTGAAAGCACATACATGCTCATTAACCTCAGACCAAATCCCACTCCAGCTTCCTACGCCATGTTTCATCTCATACATAGCTGTCGGTACAGAAAATAGAAAAAATAAACAAGTTGTACATACCTGTCATCACCTTTAAAATCACTCTATCTATGGATTGAAGAAACTTTGGTATCACACTTTGCTTTCATCATCACAGTGGAATTGATCCCTGACTTAAGGACACATTCCTGGATATACACTCCCAAGGTTTCTCTTAGAACACTTGAATTAAAAGATGATGAAAGATCATTATGGATTTTTTTGCCCAACATCACCAAAATTAAACTGCCTACCGCAGCTTTAACTCTGTGTCTTTTAAAAGTCCTTGCCAGTGTGGCTGACGCTCGGTCCGGCTCTGCCTCTTTTTCTCAGAACAGGTGTTTTGTCTGTTCCCCATCGAATATTGTTTCTCCCTCGGTTGCACATAAAGGACATAAAACAGTAAACACATGCGGCTCAGTCCTCATCATAAGTGCTAGTGTTACTATGATTCAGTAGGATTTTATATGCATTTTTTGAATATATAGTTGTGAAAGATGTGTAACATGAGCATCTCGCTAATGCCAAAGGTCAACCGTTCGTTTAGTCGTGTCAAGGTGAGTGTAAGAGGAAATAAAAACCTTTAGATCAGAAGTGAAATATTGCTTTAAGAGTCGTGTCTGACGCCTCGGATGCAGACAGGCAAAGGTCTTGGCAAGAAGCCGGCGCCACCTGGGCATCCACACACCCTGACACCTGGCAGGGCCGACTGTGTGATACCTAAGTGTTTCAGACTACAGCCAGATGGTTGCATGAAGTGAGATCACACACGCAGACAAGCGCATACTCACAGACACATGCAGTTTGGAATACAGTTGCCTCAAACAAATAATTCATATGAGCCAGATGCACTGCAGATCTACAGTCTTAAGCACATGCACATACAGTAAATGGACTTGCACTGTGTTCTTTGGGAGGCTGAAAGGCTTTTACAGTCAATAACAGAAATGATGTGTATTAGTCTTTACCCCACCTTGAAGTCTAATGTAAGGGGAAAGATATTGTCTGTGATAAAGGTTTCATGAGAAATAGATTTGTCATATTTAATATCCCCCCATTTATGTCATTGTCAACAAAATATAGTGAACCTCCTAACGACACTGTAAATATGATATACGCCAGCACTGGGCTGAGGTTCAAGCCTGGTTTTCAACATTTGTGACCCACTCACGTAAGACTATCCTCTTTCCTCCACCCTCCTCCTCAAAGACAAGTTTCTCAGATGGAGAGATGCTTCATCTTGGTTCCTCAAACTTTTTGTGAGGGAACAGAGACCGGCCTGCAGACCAGCCTCCAGATTTTGTACAAGGAGATGACAAGAGATGAAAAAAAATTAGATAGATACAGCGAAGCCCTCTGCCCCTCAAAAACGACTTCAGAGGCAGTGGGTGAAACAAAAGCAGCCGACACAAGCACAAACAAAGTGATGAAAGCTTGGAGAATTTCAAAAAAGATGGCACATTTCTTTTCACTTGCAGAGAGCAACGCCTGCTTATCAAAGCAACGTACAATGCACCGCCGGAGCGCCACTCATTCTTTCTTTTGTTCTTTCTGCAATTGTACTGGAAATCATACGACACATAAATCATGTGGACATTTCTTTATATGCACCGCGCACGCACCACTGCCATATGCCGTCATGAGGGAGACGATTTGTTTTTCAAGGGGCCCTTGGAAGAGAGCTTTGATGCCATCCAAGAGAAATAATAAAAAAAAAAGAGAGAAAGGCACATTTCATTGAAGTTGCCCCCCTTTTGATGATAAAACCAATGTGTAATAGAGATGGGGGGACACCGTATTATATCAAAGAGCGGGAATGACTCTTAGGTTTCTTGGAGGCGTAGTGCATCAGCAAGGGAGGATTCCCAGTGCAAAAGTGTAGCTACCAGCAAAACGAGACCCCCCCCTGAACCCCCCACCCCACCCCCACGCTCACTAAGATCAGTTCATTCATATTGCCTACCTTCCATCTTCAAGGTAATCACTCATGTCTCAGTTGTAATGGAAGGTACAGCAGTCACTTCGACCTAGCGAGATGGAGCTCCTATTATTCCCTCATTGCGTTGACGGATGATTCCTGGATACGATAGCAAGAGAGGGAGAGAGAGAGAGAGAGAGAGCGCGAGACATAATGTCGAGAGAGAGAGAAAGAGATAGAACATAAGGGAGAAGGGTAATGTTCGGGCCGCTAATGTTTGCTTTCAGATTTGAAATAAAGCTGGTGCGGGGAGATAGGAGACAGATCAATCAATGCAAAGAGAACAGGGTTAGCATTCTGGGTCCAAGCAGGTGATTTGTCTACGGGCTGAAATGGAATTGGACATTCATACAGGAGTGGTTATATGAATATGGAACCAGGTGGTGGCTTTGAAAATAGAAAACAGTTGAGAACGAAGCGCTTCAGTAAGCCACAGAGACTACAGAAGGAACGAGTGATGTAGTCTGCGAGGCAACAATTTTTCATGTGTGTATAAATTCCCCAACAAGGGCTTGGGTTCACCTCCTTTGGTATTTTAAGTGCTGTGATCTTTTCTTTCTCCGTAACACTCGCTTACGTCTCAGCATTAACATGAAGAGGACACAAAGAAATGAAGACACTAGAAATGAGTAATTTCATCTCATATACTTGGAAAAGACTGTGGTCATACATAGAAAACATCAAGTTTGGATTTTCTCCTCTCAGAATATATGAAGATAATTCACACCAGACCCAGTGTGCATACTGTAGTTGTCATGCAGAACATTTGAATTTGAATTTTGATATATTCCCACACTGCATTTACACATTACGCCTGTGAGAAAAAGGCTTTAGGTAATGTAAGAGCTAGGCTAGCTGTTTCCCCTGTTTCCTGTCTCTATGCTTATAAACACGGCTGTACAGCAATACCAATTAGGTACTGTAAATCCACAATCTGGAGTGGGAGAGTGTATGTCATATGTAATCTGAATTTAATGACAATTAATGAGATCTTTAAGAGGGAGTATGTACTATTTCTTGTAAAAGGTACGTAGTCCTGCTTAATTTATTCACAATCTTGAATGTTAAGAACTTCAAACTCCAAATATTTCACATGAAACAACATTTGTGTAAGTCCTCAGGGTGACTCTAACCTTCCAATATTTCATCTGCTCAATTACAACACACTGTGCGATCTTGTTTGGTCGTCAGCGAGAACACGTGAGCAAGTGTGGGCCCAAGTGCAATGAACGTGTAAATGTGAAGTCTGTAGTCATTAGTAAATGTCAAAACCACAGGCATGGTTCGGTATAAATCTTAGGTGCAATTTAATGCAGCCAGTTTGTTGTTGAATCACACCTGTTCCGCCCTAAATCAAGCTGTGCCCTATGAATCAGCTGTGCCCTTGTGATTCATTGCAGCTGATTTGGATCTGAAATGTCCTTCCCTCCCACTTACGCTATCTGATTGGCTTCCTGATGTGGCTTCCTCCCATCTCCTTTCATTTGTCTAATGAAGAGACTATTGATTACTCATGCAGACAGATGGACAGGCAGATGGACACAGAAATAATGACAAAGCGGGGAATAAACACACAAACCAACCAACTGAGGCAGCCAACAGTCAGTATGAGTCAACGTGGGATATTATGGGACACAGAGGATTTAATATCAGAGGCAGGTTGCAAGATTTCTCTTGTGGTTTTAATGGCATATATAACTGAGTGTCATCAACATAAAAAATACAAAGCACATCATGATTTTGAATAACCTTGCATATATATAGAAAACAGAAGGGGACCAAGAACGGAGCCTTGAGGGACACCACAGCTCCACTGATCCACAAGGAAGTAGAGTTAACCAGAGCGACAAAAAAGCTTCCTGTCTGATCCCCTCACCTTCTCTAGGTTACCATCAGGTTGACATTTGGGGTTTTAAGTGAAACATCTCAACAACTAATGGATTTCTTTTGATGAAGTTTGTTGTATATATCGATGTTCCCCTAAGCATAAATTACAACAACTAAGAAAACTTTTAATCTAGCCAAACAAACAATATTCCCACCAATCTTCCTTTGTGTTAGTGTTAGTTGACCCAACAGGCTAAACTTAGAGGTTAAATTGGGTAAACCTTATGCCTGCTCAAAAGACATATGCTAGCTTTTTCATTAGGAGTGTGATAGCATGCTGCTGTTAGCTAAACGCACTGTCGAGTACAGCCTTACTGAGCTGCTATTGTGGCTGTAAACTTGTGTTAACTTATGTGGCGTGTATGATTCCCGAGGTGAGGAACTAAGCCAAAAAAATCCTCTTTGACTTCTTAAACCTTGCTGCCCCATTGGCAGATCAGTCAAAACAACTCTGTGCAGCCAAACTTTGTTCAAACCCACAGGACCTTATTTTATATTCTAGCGCCGATCTCAAAGTTTCAAAGATACTGAATATGTCAACCGGATTTGAGGAAAGGTCTATACATCTAGAATATTTCCATTTGATAGAACAGTGCAACTTAGGTTTGAATATTTCATAGTTCAAAACATCCTTTAGCTTTAAGAGTGTGATGTCGTGAAATAAGATGCCTAGGCAAATACAAAGCTGTATGATGAGGGGTTAAACTTAATTCAGTTAAGATGAGGCTATTCCTTGTTTATCTCTAAGACAAAAAGACATCCTGACAGAATACACAGGCATACACAATATGCAATAAACACAATATAGCTTCCTCCTGATGAGGTTTATAATGTAAAAATACAATTAGACTGTGGAACAGATTTATTTTCATTACATTCATCCAATGTTCTCTGCGTTGCCCTCTGAGTTACTTCTATCAGATGAGTATCCCCCACCCCCCACTTCCTCATTCTCCTTCCTCTGTAGTCAAAACCCTCTAAGACAGGGCTGTAAGGGAGCTGATCTCCTTTGATTCTCCTGGACTAGGAGGAGACAGAGAGGGAGAGAGAGAGAGAGAGGGAGAGGGAGAGGGAGAGAGAGAGGGAGAGAGAGAGAGAGAGAGAGAGAGAGAGAGAGAGAGAGAGAGAGAGAGAGAGAGACTGTGAGAGAGGGAAAAGGAGGATTCACTCAGCAACAGCCCCGGTCCTCTCATCCTGCCGCCGGAGCACACTTGTTTCCCTCAGAACTTCAGTATTCTTCCCAGGGCCAGTGAGATGCGGTGAACAGGAGCGAGGGAGGGAGGGAGGGAGGGGGAGAAACGAAGGGAGAAAGGTGTGAGGAAAGGCGAGAACAGGCTCTGCATACAGACAAAGATTTAGTCAGAAAAGAAGGACTCAGAGGGAAAACAGGGAGAAAGAGAAATGGTAGAAAAGTCAGGGATTAGACACAAAAAGAGATTTGAACAGCCTCTCTTGAGTCTCTGCCGTACTGTCTAAGGAGTAGTTGAATGTGTTGCTCTTAATAGAATTAAATAGACCTTTGGTTGTGAGTCACATGTGCTCTATGGCACCATTTGAAAAGACTTTTGTTACCAGGAAAGTGGTGCCAATTATCCAGCTGTTATTAATAATAACTGCAAGCCAATGACCACCACCACTACTGTATGCAACATATTTAAGCCCCTCTTGATTTTTGTTGCACCCAGAAAGATGTAGTGAGAGGGGGGAAGAGAGAGCAGGAGACTTCTGCGTCTTAGCTGCAGCTACTAATTGATTTGGTTGCTTAATCCATCTTGGATTGAGTTAGAGACAGAGCGCAGGGTGATTGAGGCATTTGGATTCCCCCCGTGAGACGCGGCAGCCTCATGGAGGTCATTTAAATTGAATGTGGATCATTTGCCACTCATGTTTACGCTGAGGATTTGGCTCCCGCTGACAGCCAGGACTCTCAGTCTGTTAGGACAGATCATCAGCGGGGCCATCGATCCCAGTCTGTTTGTTTGTGCACACGTTGGCTCTCTGACGACGCTGCATCACTCGTGGTTTTTTGCCGAATACGCTCGAGGAGACTGGAGCGCATAGGAGTGGGAACATTTTTTGGGCTCTTCCAAGTGACTGGAAATATCCATCATGTGTTGTCATGTGTTTACACACTCATGTTTCCTCCTTGCCACATGTTACTCTCCTAACCCCTTTTCACACACAGCTTCAGCCGAGCAGAGCAGCTAACTTCCCTGGTAGCATAAGAGAATATTCACGCCAAAAGCGACTATGGGTCTCTTGACATTATGAGGTTAAGCACAAAAGAAACACATATTAAGGCTTAGCTCTGGACTAATATTGGAATGTGACCATGAAAGACATTTCTAATCTGCTCAGCCAAAATCACATTAACTCTCCTCGTGTATTTTCTTCACACTAGCAGAGCCCGGTCTGGGAACATGTTTAATAAGAAACTTTCCTCTTTACACTGCGCCTGGTGAAGCAGATGCTTGGAAAAGTACGAGAAAGTGCTTCTTCTGTAACTAAACTACTCTGATTTTGGAAGCGGGATGACTTATTTTCACACTTGAGCATGCATCGATGGTGGAAAACAAAGCTGTGCAGACCTTCGCATGATAAACGCAGGGCAGATCTATCAGAGTCACTTTCCGTACTCTGCATGTCAGGGCAAAGAAAAACCACTAGTCCATTCTGAACATGAAACAGCTCTCCGGGCAGGAATATAAGAAATGGCACCCTCCTGAAATGTGAAGCCATGCCACCAGAAGACAGATGATTGGCTGTCAGGATCTCTCTAAGACTCGCTGATCATCACACGGAGCACGCAGGCTCTCTACCGGGTCCCCTGGGGGGTTGAGAGAGCTCTGTCTACAAGCAAGGGAAGGAGAGAGGAGGGGGAGTGAAGAGGAGGTCATCGGGAGCTGCTTTACTGAGAAGAGGGGTATTAAAATGAGGGCAGCACATATGACCAACTTCAACAGCCCTCTGCAAGCATATTGATATCATTCGTAATTACAGTGCATGCACTCTACCCATATGTCACATTTCCATAAGTGGTGATCATTAGCTGTCACAGGGGTTTGATAAGCATGCCCTATACTACGACTAAAACATATGTTTAGGCTGCCATGGTCACCAAATGAATGAATAATTTCAGGAACACAGACCCACACTTACTGTTGAGGAAGAAAAAGCCAACATCAGGCTGCACAAGCCTTTACCGTAGAGGCACGAAATGATCTGACTGCTTGATGTCTTGTTTTTTATGTGAAAAATTCATCTTATCAGGCCCCGGGTTTTTTTGTACCCTGAGTTGAGCCTGTACTGTCCACAATACGTGCTATCAATTGGAAGCTTTGTGTTACAGATATCAGAGGCTAATTTGGATTAGGGGTGTGGTCGGGGTTAGAATCGTCCAATCGTGCGTCACTTCCCAATCCGTACAGGAAATCTGATCGTTTTTTAACCTATCCCTTGACCAATGGGCTATCCTGACCCTGACCTTTGATTACACCACACTAAGAGTACTCCTAAGAAGCACTAAAAGTCCTTAGTTAGGAGTCATTTCTTAAAACCTATTCGCAAAACCTCTGACATCAACTTTTGCTAAGGAGTGGGAGGGACTCCTAAAATAAGACTGTAGGGCGGGTTGGACCTCGTTGCTATGGGTGCCATCATGTTCATACCTTCTATGCCCACAGTGATTATTTCAGAGGGAATGAGTCTCTAAGAGTGAATTTACGATAAAAACACTTCAATGGGGAAGTGAATGAACTGTCGCATTATGTGGGGTCTGGATGGGGCGTTTATCATCTGGTGCAAAATCCTACTGACCAACAGCTGAGAGATGTGAGATCATCTGCGTTGCACAGCTGCATTTTTCACATGAGCAAATAGCGGAGAGTGGTAAGAGTTACTCCTAAATCAGCAAGTTAGGGCCTACTCTTAGCCATAAGATGTTTTGTGAATACGGCCCCTGGTCATTTCCAAATCTCCACTATCTTTGCAAAGGTTTCAGGTACAGATCAGACAAGCACAGTGTCTCTCAGTTCACTTGTTTTTCATTGTTTTACAGCTGTTTCTTTTATATTGGTTGAGTTCAGAAAAATGCTGGACCCAAGCGTGCCACTTGACCTGCACCTAAGCCTGAAATCTGATTGGCCACCCCCAAAAAAGCCTCCCTTGCTTGGGTCTTGGAATGTAAATGAATGCATCATTTCTGAACAGTCGAGATCGTAACTCTCGCAGAATCATCAGCCACCAGCACCACCGGTGTCTGGACTCCATGGGGGAATTGATCTTGCTGCTGCTCAGGGCAGACGCTCCTTGATTACAAATCTTCCTGTTGAATCTAAACACCAGACATTCTGCCGATACTTAATTATCACAAATAATTTGTTATAATAAACTATTGTCTTTTCTTCATTCACTTGTCCGACCAACACATTCAAACCTAAGGGCCAGTTCGAACCAAATCACCACACAGAAAGGCCAAGTCAAGTCTGAACTACCGTCTTTTCTTCATACACTTATCCGTCCTGATTGAAATAAATACTGATGGATTGTGACTTAGGCCCTGACTGCTTCCAAACGAATAGATTTTTTTGTGATGTAAACAGATCCTTTGAAAACACAGCGAGACTGTACCCTGCCTTGGTCACCCCTTTAAAAACACCTTACACACCCATGGTGACCGGATTGTTGTACTGTGATGACGTCCAGAAGATACCACAATATATTTATCTATTTATTTATCTACATGTTTATCTCAATAAAGATAGAAATTAATCATCCATCCATTCATTTATTTATTTTCCATCTACCCACGCGTTCTGTCCAGAGCTGCTGGGGCCCACATTGTGTGATTAGCAGGGTCATCATGAAATGGTGGCCAGTTGATCACAGGGGTAACACACACAGAGCAACACATTCACACTTAAGGGCCACTTCAAACCAAATCCCAACACAGAACGGCCACGTCAAGTTTGAACCCGGGGCGGCAGTAGTTCAGTCCATAGGTGACTTGACTGGGAACCGGTGGTTCGAGCTGGTTCGAGTCCCTTGGTGGACCATGAATGGAGCGTGGACTGGTGGCTGGAGAGGTGCCAGTTCATCTCCTGGGCACCGAACCCCCAACTGCTCGGGGCGCCTGTCACTGGCAGCCCCCTCGCTCTAACATCTCTCCATTAACTGCATGTATATAGGTCCTGTCTGTGCATGTGTGTGTATTTCGGGCCTGTGTGTGTGTGTGTGTGTAAAATGAAAAATAGAGTGAAAATTGAATTACCCCATTGCGGGACGAATAAAGGAATTCTTCTTCTTCTTCTGCTGTGTGTCAAAAGCAGAATTTGCCTGCTGACAAACGTCTGGTTCAGTCCCAGTTTTCCATTTGCACGATGATTCTTCTGTAAACATACAGTTTGTCTTTTCTCTCTGGTCTGCAGGAGGGGAAATAAGCGGCGAGTCATGATGTTAAACATTACCATGTGACCTACAGTGAAGACACTTCATATTCTACTGGTAGTGGCTTAAAATTAAAAGAACATATGCACTGGAAGAATGCGTTCACCAGAGATACTGATGTAGAAAATTGGGTTGGAAAGGGATATAGAGTGTTGGTTTCAGCCTCAGGGTAGGTTCAAACTATTTGCCAAAATGTAATTCTGTTCACTTCTCCACCCATGGAAAGTGACAAATTGAAATGCCGACTCCCTAAACAGCAGAGGGGAAGGGCGTCTCTGCTGTACTATGCTTTTTATCGGATACTTGTTAGTGTTTGCAATTTACTTACAGCATGTTGCATAATTTCTGGTTATTTCATTTCACTGGTTTTAAAAAACTACCCAGTGGAGTTTAATAGTCTTTTTTTATTATTAAGCAGATCAAGGTGCGATATATATACTGTAAAAGTATAAAAATGCTCAATCCACGTAGAAATGTACACAGCCACTATTCAGGAACCTTCAAACGAGCCGTCAAGACTTCTGTACGGTTGTGATGTCGCACATGTACTTAAAGTGCAACTACAGTGCCGTTACAGTCATTTAACATGGACAATGTCTCCCATCCCCTCCACGAAACCCTGGACAAGCTTCAGAGCAGCTTCAGCAGCAGACTCCTTCAACGTCGCTGCCTTAAAGACCGGCACAGGAAATCATTCCTACCTGCTGCCGTCAGACTCTAAAACGCTGCACAACAACGCTGAGCAACGCTTAGGGAATACACTCACACTACTCAAAGTGACCGATCACTGAAATGCACCTTTCTCTCTCTTGCACATTAAAATCCACACACATAGCACATTGTAATATAGTGTTTATCTGCGATACTGTACTTTTATTTGATTGTTGTTCATATTTTGTATTTTATCTTAATTTTAGTACTTCTGAGTGCTCTGTACCGCTGCTTCGATGACCTCATTTGCCCTCTGGGATAAATAAAGTCATCTATCTATCTATCTTAAGTCATTTCATCATTGCAGTCATTTACCTGCTGCAATGATGGTGCAGAGATGCCGAGTATGCAGATGCAGCAGATCCTCAAACACTGACTAATCAGAGCAGAGTGGGCTTTTTCAAGAGGGGGGGGGGGGCTTAAGGAGAACAGAGGGTGAATACACGGATAATCAGGCAGAGTATGATAAAACTAATGTGTTAACATGTACTAGTAGAAACCCAAAATACATGTTTGAACCTGAAAATGAGAATAATATGGACCTTTAATTCATATGCCCTGAAGCAGCTCTGACGCATTGTGCCACTGAAAAAAACAGCTTTCAGACAAAGTAATGGCGAATAGTGCAGCTCTGGAAGTTTTACCGTAGTTTTATAGGTAGTGATAGCCAAGATATTGTGGCTGTGATAATAGCTGGTGGAGTAGCAGCAGCAGCAGGAGTCCAGATAGTGTGCATGAGCTATACCAAAATAGAACAAAAGCAGATAAGACTCTAATCTCGGTAATGGCAGAAATGGCTTTTCTGTCCCCATGGAAACAGATGAGGGTCAGTAAGCCATGATTGTCCTTGTGTGAGCCCAAACAACACAATGGCTGGGAGACAGGAAATATGGCTGTCCTCAGAGAACATGTTTTGTTTTTTCCGCCACAAAAGAATCTGAGAGTATCTCCCACTTTCACCAGAGGGCTTGATTTGTACAGTTGACAGTTTTTCCATCTTTAAATCGATCGCTGGATAAGCACATTTTTCACCGCGTGAGATGAGGAGAACGGGATTACCTGCAAAATGGGATGGATTCTGTGATACAAATCAGGTCGGACTCGCTGTACAGGTGCTTATGCCGTTTAAACACAAGTGCGAGCTCCAGCTTATTTAAAAGTACCTTGAGTGAGAAATTGGACTGCAAATGTATATTGCCAGAGCAGGTAATGAAACCACTTGGGAGGCGGACAGCCGTGATGCAATTTAAACATCGTGGAAATTAAAAAAGTGTGCATATAAAAGCTTTTAGAATCCTGCAGAGCTAATGTGGAAATACAGCGAGTCAGAGGTGAATGTTGTTCCCATAAAGAATTCAAGGATCCAATTATGTCTTTCAGACTTTGCTGCCTCTACACCTCAATCACTCAGAGAACAGAGAGACAGGGAGAGCGACTGGCA
This sequence comes from Echiichthys vipera, assembly GCF_963691815.1. Classification (NCBI taxonomy): domain Eukaryota; kingdom Metazoa; phylum Chordata; class Actinopteri; order Perciformes; family Trachinidae; genus Echiichthys; species Echiichthys vipera. The sequence goes on from NC_139844.1 coordinate 27,412,113, forward strand.
GAGATGGAAAGAAATTGAAAGAGGAAAGTACAAGGAGAGAGGAAGTGAAACGAGATGGAGAATGAAAGATAATTCTTTTTAAGGTGAACACAGAGCGTGGCATGTATTCTTCTTTGACCTGGAATTAATCAACGAGAGAAGGCATTAATCTTGATGGACTGTAGTGCATCATATTCACTGTAGCTCAGACCCACCACCACCACCACCACCTCAATTACTGCCTGCTTATTTCAGCAGTGCCCACTTCATCAGGCCCGGCCTTTATTATTCACGGCAACATTTGATTTAACACGGCAGTTCCATTTTAATAGGGTAAACACTGAAAGTCACAATTGAAAACAGAACGCCATTGTGAATCCTTCTTCGTTAAATTTGCTCTAGCTCGCCGGGGTAAATTTCATTTTGACACGCAAAGGAGACAGTATCTACGTAAACAAATTACGGCCCGATTCTTCTCTAGAAATGCTCCTGACAGTGTTCATGCGTGCGCGAAGGGATTTCAACAAACACGGAGGACAGTGTGCTCGCTGCGTGCAGATTAGACAGTGAGAGAGGGAGACTGGCAGACAACGTGGCGTCCATACACACTAATGGGGTAGTTAATGCGGTAGTAGTCCATAGGTGACTGGGTTGGGAACCGTAGGGTTGCTGGTTCGAGTCCCTGTGTGGACCATGAACGGAGTGGACTGGTGGCTGGAGAGGTGCCAGTTCATCTCCTGGGCACTGCCGATGTGCTGTTGAGCAAGGCACCGAACCCCCAACTGCTCGGGCCGCCGGTCACTGGCAGCCCCCTCGCTCTGACATCTCTCCATTGGTTGCATGTATACAGGTCATGTCTGTGCATGTGTGTGTATTTCGGGGCTGTGTTTGTGTAAAATGAAAAATAATAGAGTGAAAATTGAATTTCCCCATTCGCGGGACTAATAAAGGAATTCTTCTTCTTCTTCTTAATCTTTCATATACAATGTTGATGTAGTTCAACCCATTCTGATCCCAACTTGTCACATACAACTGCTTTGTCAGGACCCCTTGGAGTCACTTGTCAACGCACTGAGTAACCCTGCACGTCAAACTGGGACGTTCCACTGCGGTCGCTGCTTTAAACACAGGGAGCACGTGGTTCACGCTGTGAGTTTAAACATAGGTACTTGGTTAGGTTTAGGCAACAAAAGCACTCAGTGAGGGTTACGAAAAGATCCTGAGTGGGGTTAAAATAAGCATGTTTGTAACCACGGTCATTCTTAATTTGAAAATTTGGTCACTATGTGTTTTATGGGTTTATAAACTCTAAATAACTTCCAAGAAGTTTTCTGCAAAGACCTGTGTGTAGAGGGTTCACACTCAAGTAATCAGTTCCAAGTAGTTGCTTGCGTGATTAATGTTAATAAGAAAGCTGTCAGTGCATGGCCGGTCAAGCTAATATTATAATAAGATGTGACTGATTTGTCCACAGGCAAGAAGGCAAGTCGAAAAATCTACAATGTGTGATGACCCTGGGGTCGGTCCTGCTCGGTCCTCTTGTTGGCTGCTTTGTTTCAGGAGGTTGGTGGGAGGAGCTATAACATCAGAGATGCAGCACACCTGAGCAGGCCGGGCTCAGGTGGCTATAGAGCACACCTGCAGGATCCTCTCGCTCTCTCTCCTGGCCTGACTGACTGACATTATTATTTGTTTCTATGTTGTTTCCACACACATACACTCACACTCTCACACACACAGACACTGCACACATACTGACAACTGATACTGAATTATATTGCTTATTTCCTTTGGTTAATTAAAACATTTTGAATCATATACAGACTATGTGTGGTCTCCCTCCTGTGTCACATCCTGTTGAGCCAGGTTGTGACAAATGATATACTGAATATTAATGAATGTTTGCTTTTGGTTTAAATCGGGCATTATCACCAAAGTATGTAGTTCTTTTCAGGATTGTTTTTCAACATGTTAGGCTGTCTACTGATGTCTTCACCGGGTAATATTCAACATGTGACCAAGAAGATCAATATATAGACTTCACTTGATTCAACCCACATTTGAATCCCATGTTGAGTTCATCAAGCATCAACAACACGCAACTCTTGTTGTGGCTATATCTGCCTCTTAGCCTAGCCTGATCATGTAGGGGGGGGCATACACTGCCTTTCAAACATAATAATACTATAAAGTGCATTTTTTTATTCATTCATTCATTCATTCATTCATCTTCAACCGCTTGTCCCTGTCGGGGTTGCGGTGGGCTAGAGCCGATCCCAGCTGACATCGGGCGGGGTCCACCCTGGACAGGACGCCAGTCTATCCCGTATGTCTAACCTAACACCTGCACGTCTTTGGACTGTGGGAGGAAACCGGAGAACCCGGAGAAAACCTACGCAGACACGGGGAGAACATGCAAACTCCACACAGAAGGGCCCCAGCCGGGATTCAAACCTGGAACTGGAACTGAGAATGTTCAAAAGAAAACACATTATTTTTCTCACACTGCGTGTCTGAATACCGCTGTATTCACCCTCTGTCTGAAACGCTCTCTTTAACCCCCCCTCCTGAAAAAAGCCCAGTCTGCTCTGAGTGGTTCGAGTTTATGGGTCTTCTGCAAATGCACTCTCAGCGTCTCTGCACGATCATTGCAGCCGGACGATGACTGTAACGGCACTGTAGCAGCACTGATAGTACATTTTGGACATCACAAGTCCTCAAATCACAGGTTGTGAATACGGGCTGTCTGCATTTGACTGTGGATTGAGAGTTTTGATGCTTTCACAGTATTTAAATAGCACCTCGTTGTGTTTTATAATCAGAAACTTTTTACAAAGTGGGACCTTACAACTATAAAAGTCAAGATTGACTTCTCTCTTTAATGTCCGCAGGCTTGTACCTTTGACTCTGGTATGAAAGAACCAGATATTTTCAAACTCAGTAGCACATGCTCTATACTGATGACTCATGTAGGAGACTCTCTTGCTCATCTTAGCTTTGGACTTGCTCCAACGAGCAGTCGTCGAACACTCTCTGTGCAGAAAATGAATGTGACTTTTGAGATGTAAAAAGAGCATCTTTAGCTCCTAAATTAACTCGTTTCCCAAAGGTTGAAGCATCTGAACATCCTCAGGGTTTTTCTCACTTGTGCCATTGTGCATGCCCAAATGTATGAAACCATATGCTCAGACTGGGAAAGGCATCTGATGCCAAATGACTGCAGATGGGTGAAGGCAAAAGATAGTTGAGCCACAAAGGGGACACGAGTAATCAGAGTGGAGAAATGTCACTTTGGCTCCTGCCGCCTTTTGCATTGATTGGATAGAGACATAATTAAAAGCGACAGCTGTTCAATCAATAACAATCCTCCCCTGCTCACCCATGGGCAGGACTATAGACCACCCTCTCAGCACCATCTCACTCTGTCTTTCACACACACACACGCACACACACACCCCTTGGTAGTGGACTGAGGAATAGTGATTCGGAGCGTGACCAACCGTGTCATGCAGAAGCAGACGTTATGTAAGAGAGTCATCCCCGCCTGGCTTGTTCTCTCTCTCTCTCTCTCACTCTCTCTATCCTTCTCTCTCTCTCTCTCTCCCTCTCTCTCTCTCTCTCTCTGTTCTTGGCTCTCACCTTCAAAGAGTGGGAGTGAAGACTCAGCGAAAACAGTGAGAAAACACCCATGAACAGCTCATGTTGGATCCTAAAGCCGCCCACGTGCTCTCATCCCATCACGCTTTCATATGTCATCCAGGCTCCTTCCAACACCTTGGCCTGTTGGTTGAATCATTGCGTGAAAACTGTAGGGAAGAGGAACAGGATGCCAGTTAGAAGGCTCAACAGACGTGTCGTGCACATTTGAGAATAAATCCACTTTAGGGTTGCCAAGTTATAGTGTGGGTGTAATTCCTGTTTTTTTAGTATTTGTGGCAGAAAGATGCATTTTTCCTTTAAAATGGGAAACAAACTCAAAATTGAAATGAAGTAATCATTTTTAATGGGTGAATGGAAAAGGAGAAGGTAGTGGGAATAGCTCTGGCTCAAGATCTAAAGAAACTAAATGTGGATGCCATAATGGACGTTCACGTGAACACTGCATCAGCGAGGAGATGATTAAAAATGAACAATAAGATGCTTTCTCATTAGATGACTATTCTTATAATGACCTCATGCTAGCACACAGCTGTGCTTTGAGCTAAATGCTAATACCAGCATGCTAACATAATGACAATGCTAACATGTTGATGTTTAGCAATTATAATGTCCACATTCTTAAAATGTGCAAATTCACATGAAAGCACAGTAGAGGACGGGCATGTGATTAGTTTTGCAGTTATTTAGTCATAAACCAAAGTATCAAAACATCTGTTCTCCACGTTTAATATCGTTATGTCGACGACTCACTCGTCTCACAGAAGAGATACATTTTAATTTTACTGAATATATAATATATAGACCCACACCTGCCTTTTCTCCCGCAGTATGTCTGTTTTAGAAATCAACATCTGTGTGTCTATGTCATTGTTTCCCCTCATGTGCTGCGCTGGGCGAGGAAATAGAGTCAATGAATCAGTTAAACACTTGATTTCTTTACATGGAAATTATTTTTTCAGCTGGTGAAGGCAGGTTATCAAACCACTGTCACTCTGCTCAGGAGCTGCTGACAGACGGCAGAGACCGAACCGTTCTCCCAACGCTTCACATACGGAGACTTTGGGTCTGTCAGGTTGGGTGACCGCGTACGCGCAGACACTGTACCTACAACTCGTGGCCTGATGCCAAAGAAAGCTACGTTACGTTGCTGACAGCACTATCTTCTCACAGTGCGTACATGTTTTATCTGTGTCTCTGTTACCGTTTAGCCACTTATATAATGATATTGCAAGACAACTTTTTACCTCAACGATAAATATTGTTACATTTTAATATCGCAAGATCGCGTTGGACAATATCTCGGCAAATCTTTAGTATACAAACTTTATGAAAAGGGAGACTGTCCTCGGAGAACCATGACATACTTATGTTTAGAAGGTAATGTTTACCCTGATCACGATCGTTTGAGTGTCAGCATGCTAATATTTGTTATTTAATACAGTACTAGAGAGAAAGTACATCTGGAGCAGATTTTGAAGTGTTTTGCAGTATTTTACCCATTAAACCAAAGCACTGGTCAAATTTAAATTTTGAACTAATGACGGTGTTCAATGAAAAGCCGGGGGAACACAAAAGTCTTCGAGGTTCATCCTCTGGGAAACATGAATATCTGAACCAAAATTGGCCCGAATCCATATGGTAGAGGTTGAGAAATTTCACCAGATTCGACCTGTCACCGGTGCTACTCAAAGTCAGGGAATCACCAAAGTCAGTCAGATTCATCATCGTTCATGGGGACCGTGGATATCTGGACCACACGTCAAGACAATCAATCAAACAGTTGAGGTATTTCCTTGATGAAAGTGAAACACTGACCGACAGATCAACACTGCCATCCCCTAGAGCAGGGGTGGGCAATTCTGGTCCTAGAGAGCCACTGTCCTGCATGTTTTAGGTTTCTCCCTACCCTCACACACCTGAGTCTGACACACCTGAGTCTAACACACCTGAGTCTAACACACCTGAGTCTAACAGTAATCAAACTGTGACGAGCATCAGCTGCTTGATAACGAGCACATCATTAGACTCAGGTGTGTTAGAGCAGAGAGAAACCTAAAACATGCAGGACAGTGGCCCTCTAGGATCGGGATTGCCCACCCCTGCCCTAGAGTCATTCATGACTACAACACTAACACAGATATTCAAAAGAACTATTAACTTTTAATGGTTAGCAGAAACATCCAGGTTCAAAACATAATCAGAGGCCGCCATTACAGCCTTACACAAAAAGTACAGTTCAAAGTGAAAGGACATGACAAAAGTCCTGTATTCCAATTAAATTCATAGCCACTGTGATCTGTTAGCCGGGGTTGGCCACCCTGTTAACATACTGGACAGGCAGAATTGGGATCAGCACTCTGTTGGTGCGCCCTGTGCTTACACAGGCTTATTGCATTACCATCCCAGCATGTAAAGTGGGGCAGAATATTTATTCAGGGATCAACCGTCTACAATGTATTAGATATCCAACACCAGGGATCGGGCTGGAGGTTGGCGTCATAGGGATTGTAACAGTCGGAATAACTTTACAACATCTCCATGAGATAATGCATTTACGGAGGATAAGCTGAACTTCTGTATGATTTCCCCTGGTACCCATTGTCGTGTGTTGTTATTGTCAGGGGCAGGGAATACGTTATTCGAATGCTGTATGTTTTTCTTGTTTTGTGGTTCGTCCTACATATTTAGTTTTTTGTCAAGCTGGAGTTCTACCACTACCTATAATAACAAGGGTGTGTGTGTGTGTGTGTGTGTGTGTGTGTGTGTGTGTGTGTGTGTGTGTGTGTGTGTGTGTGTGTGTGTGTGTGTGCTAATGTGTACATCTGTGGTACCCCCTGGGGTAGACAGTGGCTCTGTAAGCTCCTTTAGCAGGAGATGAATCTGTGAGTAGATTAGTTGGGGGTTTGAGGCTCGTTACACCCTGTGTCCTGCCTATGTGCCCGACGGTCACTCACACTGCGGATCAAAGTAAATAAATCACTGTTAGATCCAAGCTACACCCCGAAAGAGGGATGCTCAAACCCCCAACCCCCCCCAGAACACACAAAATTAAATGTACAGATCAACAGACAGTATACATGCACGCACACATACACATCCAGACACACACGTACACATCCAGACACACACACAAACACACACACACACACACACACACACACACACACGTACATACACACACACACACACACACACACACACACACACTAAGTAGATTATTCTGATTATTCTGATCAAGGATAAGTCAAAATGTACTGTGACTGTAAAAAAGGATTTCTTTAATACAATATGCTTTGATGGCACCAAATATTTGATGCAAACTACTTCAGCACTTAAAACAATAATTATTTAGTTTTGTGAGCTGTAGAATTTGCAATATTGTTACTTTTTTGCCAACGCCCACTTTTAAAATAGGCCAGAAATGAAATATATTCAGCAAATAGCCCTCTTCCACTCTCACAGAGGCGTTCTGTTCACTAACCACAGCACCTTAGCCAAGGTCGACATGTAGCACGTATTGTAGTATAGGTTTAATGCCTGATGCATTTGACTGTACACTGTGGTTTAAACAGAAAGAGGAAGGTGACAAGTGTCAAGTTATGACTGAAACGACAATAATGAGCGGCTGAATGGTTCCAGGATCCCTGTACAGGAAGAGACGTCCACGCCAAGAATCGCAGCAATGTCAGTGTGTTACAGTTGAGATTGAGTCTGGATGCATAGGGATACAATCATCAGAAATGAGCAGCCTAATAATTCAGTTTATCTGTCAACCTTTCACTTGAACGGTGATTGTCCAATTGTTGCTTAGCAACCGTACCTAGGCAGCCATGTGCATGCGGCTTACTCAACATTTAAAGAGTTTGGAAGGAGGTGCTTATTTTAAAGGATAAGGGCTTTAGGGAGGTGTGTTTCTGGATTTGGAAACCAGCTTCAGTCCCTTAGCACAGCATCATGTATGAAGCCATCAAGTGCATATAGGCCTAGTCTGCCGGGGGATAATACTTTTCCAGATACTCTGATCTTCTCTCCTCTCTGTTTGTATCATTCATGTCTCATCAATGCATGTTACTAATTCAGCTTCTTCCCCGGAGTTGTTTGTGCTTTGTCGTCTCGCAGGTCTCTGCTGATCGTGGTGGTGCCTGCTGCCGTGGTCCTGCATGACGCTTCCTGCTGCTATTATAATCTATCACCTTAGCTGTGCTTGTTTCTACTGTTCTGCTGTATTAACTGCCATAACATATGAGTCATATTCACATTACTATAGATATTATTATAGTTACTGGAAGTGTGTCTGTCTCTGTCTTTGTGTCTGTCTTTGTCTCTCTCTGTCCATCTGTCCGTCTTTTCTCTCTCTCTCTCTCCTTCTCTCCAGTGCAGACAGATGTGCGTCCTCCACAGAGCTGGGTCTGTCTGACGTTCCTGTCTGTTATAGTGAAGTTTTCAACGCCAGCGTACTCTACGGGGGAATTGTTGGGTCCATGTAAATCCTAAATAAGTCATAGAGTGTGGTCTTTACCTACTCTGTAAAGTGTCCTGGGATAACTTCTGTTATGATTTGGCACTATAAATAAAATTGAATTGAATTGAATTTATTTTACAGGGTTGTTTCTTTAAAACGAGTCAGCCGAAAGTCATCCGGACTTTGACTAACCTATGGGGCTAAAACAATCTGTTCGCTGTGATGGTAAATGCTCATGTCAAATCCGTCAGTCTGTAAAATGCTGTCCTCATGCATCATGCTTTCTCTTGCCTTCGTCTCTTTTCCGCTGATCCTCAGCCCACGCAGGTCTTCCTCCAACCCCGACCTTCAGTCAGTCTGCTTTGTATTAAGCGTTGTCCATATTTGACAAGAATTTGACAAGTAGTGGTCAAGTTATCGGACTTGGAGATATATTTTCAACACAACTTAGTGATGTGAGACCCAATGAAATGCTCCCTTGCAAGTTATGTTAAGCACAGTGTCCTTTCCAGTAAAGTGGAGCGAGGCGTGAGAAAGGGAGAGTCAGTGGGCTGGGGCTGGTAAACTGTCGTGATTGGGTAATGGACCTAATGTCCCATACAGTGCTTATCCTGCCTCCCCCTGATGGATGATGATGAGGTGATGAAGGGGGGGTGGGAGGGTGGGGATATCCCCTGGGGACTAGAGAGAGGAAAGAAACACTGACTCTGAGGACTGGGCGCTAGATGGAGGAAAACCATATTGGAGTGCAAACAGGAAAGCCCTTAATTTTATTATAACAACTTTCGCCTCACAGCTAGAGGGTTCCCGGTTCGAATCCCAGCTGGGGCCCTTCTGTGTGCATGTTCTGCCTGTGTCTGCGTGGGTTTTCTCCGGTTTCCTCCCACAATCCAAAGACGTGCAGGTGTTCGGTTCATTGATGACTCTAAATCACCCGTAGGTGTGAATGGTTGTCTGTCTCTGTTCGTCTCTATGTGTCCTGTGATAGACTGGCGTCCTGTCCAGGGTGGACCCCGCCTCACGCCCGCTGTCAGCTGGGATCAGCTCCAGCCCCCCGCGACCCCGACAGGGACAAGAGGCTGAAGATGAATGAGTGAATGAAAATCAAAAACTTGCTCTGCATATGTCAAAAGCTGAAAACAAAATCGTAGTCGTCTGATTTTAGGCTTTGAGGAAGACTTTCTCCTATTTCCAAATATTGATTGAACTGACAGCCCACAATAATACTCGAAACGTCCCCTTTAACAGTAAGAATTATTCTCCAGCCAGGCCGACCATAAATAGACTCCTAGTAAGCCCCAGCAGAGAGTGGATTTGTGTGATTGCCTGTGAACGCGGCCAAAACATTCAACAAGTGCTCGCAGAAGGAGAATTAGCATCACTGGAGACCTGTCTTGAAGTATGTTCCAGAGAGTTAGGTGCCAAAAGCTCGCTCCTCTTAGGCCTAAGTCCGTCTCCCTCTGTCGGTTTGCTCCCTCACCCAGAGGTGTAATACAGAACATTCACACCGATCCGTGTGAATGAAAGGTGATAGGAGAAACGGGGTAAGGGAGAGGAAAACAAAGATGTGCCGGCGAGTATGCTGTAAAAAAAAAGGGATTGAAGAATCGCCTCGAACAAGAGCGTTAGCACAGAGAAACAAGGTGCAGCTAAAAGAGAGGAGGGGGATGGAGCACGGAGAGAGGCAGAGAATGAGTTAAAGTCAGAGGGGAGATGAAAAGGGTTTTCTTTTATCCCTCCATCGACCCTGGGGCTGGACTGATAGCTGTCATCTGCTCAGATAAGTCTCCTCCTCAAGGGCTAGAGTTTAAGGTACGACTCCTGAGAAGTGTGCGTGAATATAATCAAAGAAAACTGACAGGGGAGATCAATACGCTGTGACCTGGGGACATTTCTTTTCAGTGTCATCATCAGATTAATTGCACAGAATCATAAAAGCATGCGACTGTGCACGGGTAGAGCAAGGCAAGTGTTTCAGTTACTAACACGGCACTAAACGCAAAGCTCCACTTTACCGGGGACACTGATGGAGAGCTGCTCTCGAGAGCTCGTAACGCTAGCGCCCATGAGCTCGAATGGAGCATTAAGCCCCAGAATTAACGGAGCATTGATGTACCTGGAGGCTGTAAGCTGCTATTTTCACAGCTGGGCAGAGGACAGCAGTCAGCTAATGAAAATAGAAAAACCTACGATCACACGCACGCACACGCACACACACGCGCACACACACACACACAGTCTAAGAATGTCTCTTCTGCTATCAGAACTGTTTTGCCAGGGAAAAAAAACATTCACATGGTGAAAGTTAATTAGGTTGCTTTATTCACTGAATTGTCTCTGCTTCTTTGCGGTTAATTGCTGATTTTGTTAGATAAGTGCGTCCAAAGCCTTTGATGGAATAAGTTCTGCAAGTACCATCTTTCAGCCCACTTCCTCCCTAAAATGCTGCGATGAAGTGTGAAAATACATACGAGTGTTAAACTCTAAGTTGTTGTAGGTGTTGTCTGCACACTGTAGTCTTTTGTGTGTTCAGCTGGAGCCTGAGTTAGGACCTCGAATCAAATCAAATTAAAGGAGATAAGAAATGCAGATTTCTCACCACCAACTCAGTGGTTTTGCAATAATTAAGTCCAACATTTCAACTCTGCTTATCTAGAGCCTTATCTCTTGTTTCCATTGGTCAGGATGTTTCCTACAAATGTACTCGGGTCAGTTTGAGCCTTAAATATGGCGGCCATTTTGAGTTTTCCCCTTCTACATCTACAGTACTGTACGTGTTTGACTTCAAAGTGCCTGCACCCATCTTTACGTTCCATTAAAGCTGCTGTCATGATGGCGTCATGGCAGCCCTCCTCTTCCCTCTTGTTTCTGTGTTCTCCCCTGTTTGTTTCCTACATGTTTCTTCCCTCTCCGTGTGCGTCTCTCTGCGTGTGTGTGTGTGTGTGTGCATCCGGGAGCTGTGGGCGTGACGTCTCCTGCTGGCTGCACCAGGTGTTCCTCATCTCGACTAATCATCTCCGCTCCAGTATCAGTAGACCGGCCTGAGACTCATTCATCAGTGGCGTTGCGCTGTGCACTGGATTCCTCTCTGGCTCAAGTTTTCGCCGTGTTCTTTGTAATTGTTTGTAACTCGCTCCTGTGTTTATTGTTTCTGCTGCAGTCCTCTGTTCCTGCCTGCCTGCTCCCTTCCCCTCAGCTCTCCTGAATGTGCTTTCCCCGTGGCCGTTGTTCCCCTCTTCATGAATTGTTTGTTCCCCGAAGGACGCCATTACACTTGGTTGGAACTCCTTGTGCAGATTCAACGGACCTCACGAGCACTGGGCACGCTCCGGGAGAGCTCACCGTCACTCACAACCCCCCACTCCTTTCCCTTTGTATACATAATTCACCTACTAAATCACTTGTTTTTGGACTACTCGTAATGTCTTTTTGGGCTTCAAGTTTTTCCTTTTTTATTAATTTTCAGACATTTTGAAAGAAGAAATTCACTTGCATGTTATAAGGCAAAATGTGTACCTCGCGCTTATCATTTCAGGCTGTAGAACAGAAAAAGTGACTATTTCAAAAGGGTGTCATGCCTTTCTATAGGCACTGTATGTCAAGGCCCTGGTCACAGCTCGTTCACTGTACCCATGTGGTGATGAAATGTGTTTTGCTACGTGTGTTTTGTCAAGTATAGAAGTAAAAATGAAAACTTTGAAACCTAAAGCATGAACAGAGACGGATAGTCCTACTGTAGACACAGAAACCAGTTAGCTGTACCAACCTTGTTAGGGAGTGTAGATCCAATACAACTATGTGTCTGTGTTTTTGAACCTTTTTGAGTCACTTAAATAGACGTAGGATGAGTCAAGTTTCACGCTGCGCTGGAATTCCCCTCGCCGACGCTCTCACGGGAGGTCGTCTCGCTTTAGACCCGACAGGAAACCCAAAGCTGGAGCAACACTGATATTCTCATGTACTGATGTGAAATTCTGTTTTATTCCGTCTTGATCTATTCTCTTTTTGTTTCCTTTATCCCCTCCCTTGCGACGCCCCATCCCCCCTCCTCTCGGCTCCTTGTCTTTCCTCTCTGTGATGATGATGGTTCACGTCTGTTTCCTGATACACAAACACTCTTCACAGTTCCCCTAAACAATTCAGCACTAATGGAAATCTTCAATATTGCATGTTGAAGCCCTCTGGGTGCTGTTGATGGCCTGTTGTTGGAGATTGGTATATACGAGAGGTGGTCAGCGGGAGCAGAGGAAAGAGCTTACCAGGGTGTAAATAAATGAAAACTTAGCTGAAGAAAAGAAGCAGAAATCACGACTTCCTGTACATATATAGTCTATAAATAGTTAAAGTCAGTATGTCGGGAAGAATAGATGAGACATGGTTGAAATGTTTCCTGGGCAACAGAGCAATTTCATCAATGAATACATTAATTATCATAAAAAAGGAAATAACTGACAGCAGCTGCAAGCCGATACCATTTTGAATTCAAACACACATAAAAAATGCTACCGCTCGCATTGCAAAGCAGGAATCAGTAGCGGCCCCGTCCGCGAGACCAACTGATTTAAAGTCCTGAAAAATAACCAAAAGTGTTCATTCATTCATCTTCAACCGCTTATCCCGGGGTCGGGGTCGCGGGGGAGCTGGAGCCGATCCCAGCTGACATCGGGCGTGAGGCGGGGTCCACCCTGGACAGGACGCCAGTCTATCACAGGACACATAGAGACGAACAGAGACAGACAACCATTCACACCTACGGGTGATTTAGAGTCATCAATGAACCCAACACCTGCACGTCTTTGGACTGTGGGAGGAAACCGGAGAACCCGGAGAAAACCCACACAGACACGGGGACAACATGCAAACTCCACACAGAAGGGGCCCCTCATAAATATTTTTGCAACCTTTGCACAAACAGTCAAACGGTATTCATCGAGACGTATTTAATTCATCGACATGTAAAGTTCGACGGTGCTCTGCGTGAAAAACCTTCAGCTCTGCAAATTTGGCCTTAGTCCTGCAGTCCACCTCCAGCAGGTGAAAGCAGCAGCCGGGGGGGGTGGGGGTGAGGGTCCTGTGTACTCCGTATTTATCTCCCTACAGCTCACTGTGTACGGATGCGACTGGATTATGCACAGTATCTTCTTACACACCTCTGAGCAAAGAAATGCCTGAACAGAGATCTTTGGCATGAAAAGGCTTTATCTTTGTTTGTGGCCTTGGTGAAAAGGCCACTGTCCCCGTGCTGTGTTGTTGTTGATGTGTGGCCTTACGTCTGAAGCTACACAATATTCATCCCCCTCAGAATGTAGATGTCACAGTGCAAACCGTGTTCTCTATGTCACAGTTTGTATGAAATGAGTTAACCGGATTCTATGACCTTTGAACTCTCAAGTGCGAGCTACCACAATGACTGCTGCCTTTGCCTGTCGCCAGGCTGTGACAGCAGACCTTGCACATGTAGCAAATCTCTTATCCCCCCCCCCCCACACACACACACACACACTGCTGCTTTAACACATCCGCCTCTCTTGCTTTTCATCCACCTCTTCCGGAATATCTCACATCTTTCCATTTACCCCCACCACGTCCCGCCCCCTCTCTCCGACAACCTCTGGCCTCATTATGGGAAAGCTTGCTCACAATGCTCACAAACTGTAGTGGAGTGATGGCATGAAACGGCATCGTAATAGACAGAGACAAAAGAGGAGGGGGAAATGAGAGTGAGTGAGTGAATGAGAGGGAAAGAGAGAGAGTGGTCTGAGGCACTAGGGCTGCCTCTGTGCAACAAGCCCCAGGGACAGCCCTATTTCCTGCCATTAAAGACGATTTGCCGTGATCCAATATTTGAAAGGTACTGCAGGAAAAACGCATCGACTATAATACAGCTCAGCTCTCTGGTAAAATGTATTTTGCTAGTGTTTTAGACCAAAACACAACAAGTTAAAGGCAATGTAACTGGGGAGCTTCTATTGGAAATCAAATGGGTTATTGGAGGTTGGTTACACACACACAGAATGCATTTGGCTTCCAGAGGTAAAATTACCTGTCCACAAACTGACTGTGAACAATGCGCCTTGGGTACAGAGGTTACTCTCTCAATTTAAAAAAAATCTCCCAGAAGAAACAGTCGAGGTAAAAAATAAAAATCACTGAAAAGGTTCTTGATTCGGCCGAGACACCAGGGCAACGTTCTGTATTTTGTCAATAATTACAGAATGAACTACAAAGCCAGAAAAATAGGCCTTTTTTGCAGTTTTCGTTTAAATTGACCCGTCACAGCAGGAGAAGCACAGGTGTTACTAATAACATTTAACAATAGCTGCCCTCTATTCAAGTGTATTAATACACCATGATGTGATTCAATCATCATTTACTTGGTGTATGATTGCAGCACAACAAGCTACAGCGAGGATAACAGGAAAGAGAACGCAAGAGTGAAACTAACTGTGGTTATAGTTGTTGTGAACAGCCACAGTGTAGATGTAGATGTAGGCGCACACTTTGACAGCTTTTCCTTTGTTATTCTTCCTTATTCAGAGTGCTGCACACGTTTATACATATTCATTTATATGAAGTAAATCTGTAAAGACTGTCAGAAAAACGTTCTTGTAAGTTTGTGTCTGAAAATAACAAAAAGGTCAGCTCCCCTCAATACAACTCGTTCCCACGGACAAAACAGTTTAAGGAATAAGACAGACACATAAATAATAATAAGATAATACAGTTATTTAGGAAGGATAGGACATATAAACTGTATTAAAGAATAAGAATTAAATTAAAAAAAGAAAGGATGGTAAGGTGAAGAAGAAGAAGAATTATTATTATTTATTCATCAACGGGAAATTCTATTTGTTCACTCTGTTATTATTCATGTTACACACACACAGGCCCGAAATACACACACATGCACAGACAGGACCTATATACACGCAATTAACGGAGAGATGTCAGAGAGAGGGGGCTGCCAGTGGACCGGCGCCCCGAGCAGTTGGGGGTTTGGTGCCTTGCACAGCAGCACCTCTGCAGTGCCCAGGAGATGAACTGGCACCTCTCCAGCCACCAGTTCACGCTCCATTCATGGAACACACAGGGACTCGAACAGGCGACCCTCCGGTTCCCAGCCGAGTTGATCGTTAATCGTTACATGGAACCAGTTCGAGGTTTACAGCGGGTCTACGGCTGTTAGGGCCAAAGGTTCGATATATCCAATGAAAGGTTGCCAGATCCTCAAAAAGGTATCGTATCTATTTCTCATGACATCCGTGATCTTCTCTAGAGGTAAACATGTCATCATTTGTGATATCCATTTGGATAAGCAGAGGCGGGGGTCTGATTTCCAGGTGCGATGCATTGTCTGGAAACAGTAAAAGCCAAGTCAATTAATTTCCTGGAACTCTGGGTTTAATTCAAGTTTGTTGCATTTCCTAAAAGACAGAGTCCTGATCGGTGTTTTCATGATTTTAGTTAGCCTGTTGCATCGACATACCAAAATACAGTTACTTTAGCGCATTGCCACGTGCAGTGTAACATGGTACCCTCAGCAAAGCTTCCCCTCAATTTTGACAAGTGCTGATTGCAGCATAGCAACACCTGAAGTGTCACTTGCTACTACTCACAAGTGTTTTAGCTCCGTATCAGAAATAATCTCACTCGATATTCTCTTACACTATAATAACATGCCTGAATGCACATCACATGACCATTCACACTGAGCATGTGAGGTCAACAGGAAGCAAGTTTCACGCTTCCCTATGGTTGGAAATCATGGATGTATAAGCAGAAATCTATTCCCGGTTTCGCAAATGGACATGGCCTCACATCTTGTGGATTGATGAAACGTTATATGTCTCATCTTCTCATCTCATCTTCAGCCTCTTATCCGGGGTCGGGTCTCAGGGGCAGCAGCTTTAGCAGGGGACCCCAAACTTCCCTTTCCCGGGCCACATTAACCAGCTCTAACTGGGGGATCCTGAGGCGTTCCCAGGCCAGTGTGGAGATCTAATCTCTCCACCTGGTCCTGGGTCTTCCCCGAGGCCTCCTCCCAGCTGGACGTGCCTGGAACACCTCCCTAGGGAGGCGCCCAGGGTTCATCCTTACCAGATGGTAAAAGTTATATGTGCAAAGTTTATTTATATATTGTCTTTTACTTGCATCAGATATTAACACAGATAGCCATATTTCACATTACAACAATTATTATCTGAGATGTTTGAGAATGCTAGTGGATTTTAGCTTAGCTGTGCTCCCAGATCAGGCAAGAGTTTGTTGTTGGAGAGTCTCAACCTAAGTGAATTTTCTCCTCTTTGTTCATCGTAAAAATTACATTTTAGTGCCAGAAAATTCAGGAAAAATGGGACCAATACTTAAAGTAAGCGACTTTGTTGTAACCTTGTTCACATTCACTTCTTACACTGGAATCAATGCACTCAGGACCTGCCACAAGACTCCTAAAGAGGCGGAGCTGTGACAATTCCTACGTGACACAGATACAGGAAATGCAACGTCTCACATCTCATCCTTCTCTGGTATGAGTTGGTATACGTTACGGCGTTGAAGGTAGCAGAAAATATAGATTTGGAGTCATTACAAGAGCAAATACGACGACATATGAGAGAACATTATAATGTCTCTGCAGTTTCTCCAATAGCTGAGATATAAGTGCTGGACCAGCATCCCTCGACCCTTGCTGCAAGCACGACTACAAAAGCTCTTATGGCCAAGATTTAATATTCTGTCCCTATGCAGTCTTTCTCCTACAGAGAATATAAGCATGAATTACCTCTTAGAGATGCTGGACTAGGAACACTGAAGTGACCAATTATCCTGCATTAGCCCTGTAACCCTGCAGACACTCAGAGAAAGCAGCGAGCATCTGTATTAAACAAGTGTTCATTAGAGGAGGTTTCAGCCATCTTGAGAATGGCCCCAGCTCCTCGTATTTTATTTTCCCCCTAGCTTCTGTGATGAGCAGCCCACTACGTTTTTTTGTGCTTTACTTCTTCTTCAGAGACACACTTTTCATAACTAGCGGCCCAACAGACTGTACCCAGCCATCATTCAGACACAAAAGGCAAGCAACCAGATGAGCAGCCGGCCTGCCAGTCATCCACACAGACATCCGGCCATACAGGCAGGCAGGCTTCCATTATGTTCTGGGCTGTGAGTGCTGATTGCTCGCCGCTGCTGCCTGTGTCAGGATTAGCCATTGTGGCCGGGGCAGAGTGGATTGGCTCAGAGCCCGAGATGATGCTGAAAACCCCCTCTGTAAGCAGCAAGGGGCAGGAGTGTATTCACTGCGGACTGAATAAACATTTATGGTAGATATGCGCCGACGTCCAGGCTGGCACATAACCACAGAGGCAAGCAGTTGAAATATCGCAAATGCACAAACATGACAATCACCGCCGTATGTGTGCACGCACACACACACACACACAAACAAACAAGTGAGAAAGTACACAGTAAAACAAACAGGTTGCTCTCCCTGTTTCTTTCTCTCTCCCTCCATCTCCCTCCTTCCTTTAGAGAAGCAGAGCAGGCAGCTGGACTCACGCCCCGTCGGAGTGGTCAGCAGTAACAGGATTAACTGGGAGAGGGAGCATGACGGCAAGCCAGTTTGCTGCCACGCACCGTCATTATTGAAATACATTACACACTCCAAATGGAGCTGCTGGAGCCAAACTGCTGTCGACTTAATTACTCAAAAAGCACTTTGTGGCCCTGGCACATTTTAATAATTTCTTCCCCTTCTCTACCCGCTCCTTCTGCCCACTGGTTTGCGAGATGTGCAAAAGCGTGGCGCCCTTTATTGAGCTCCCTGTCCACTTCCTATTCACCATTCAACCTCTCATTTCCACTTCTTGCACTTCTTTTTCGTGTTCCTTTCCTGTGTTTCTCGATGCACTGGCGATATACTTTTGTCCACAGCACAGTCACAGTAATGCACATGTTTAACTGTGGATTAGAACACGCGTGATATGCAGACACACAAAGTGCAATAGGTACAACACATTTTTAAGACCCCATATTCCAATATAAGATCGATTATTGAAAGTATTGCAAGTTATATATACTGTATATATAGTGTCAGTTACAGTGATCCTTCTGCTGCAATGACAGTGCAGAGATGCCAAGAGCACAGATGTGAAGTTCTGTAAAGCTGATCAATCAGAGCAGACTGGGCATTTTGGGTAGGGGGTCTTAAAAAGACCACGCTAAAAGGTAGCACTGCAGACAGAGGGTGAAGGAATATTCAGACGGACAGTGTGAAAAATATCATGTGTTTTTGAACATTAAAGCTTGTAAACAGGTTCTAGCAGAAGCCTGAAATACAAGTATGAACCTGAAAATGAGCATAATATGGGACTTTTTAAAAAAAGAAGTCGGACTCTGATGCGTGACAGCCAAATTTTGCTCTGCTTACAAAGACACACACATGGGGACCCACTAGAGAACCCTTAGAGCAGCCATATTTAAAAAGCACTTATCAAACTAAGAGCAATCCCGCTGCTTTTCAGCACACACCATGATGCACTTTTCTTCAACATCAAGTTCAATTAGCTCCCAGATCCAATCTTATGACAAGCAAACTGTTGCACTGGCAGCTGCACACAGACCTCCTCCTGGTTGACTGCTTTCTACACTTAACTTTCTCAGCAGCATCGCTCAAGGCCATATGACTTGACTCTATGAATTATGTATGCACTCATATTCTCCTCCAGCTCGTAGGCTCGAACTGTCATGAGCATCTGTGGCCTCCAGTAACCAATGAGGCTCTTGATTGGTTGTACAGTATGTCCAAGTCCCCAGGGGTGAGAGGGCACAAAGGTCCAAGTCCTGGTAGATAATATTACCAATAGATATTAGCTGCAGGCGTGATGCAAGTCCTCGGGGAGGAGGGGGGGAAATAGGATATCCAGGTAAGCAGTGTTGACAGCCCTGCAGTGAAGGAAAAGCGGAAGGAATAAAGAAGGGGAGTGCAGGAAAGGGAGGGGAAGCAGGAGGAGATGAAGACAGGGAAACTAAAAGAGGATGTAACAGCCAGAGAGTCCTTAGTATAGTCACGCAAGCATGAATTAAAATGCCAACTCTGTGCAGGAGAAACACCAGGGGGTGTGCACAGTGCGGGGCAGGATCGCTGCTGAATCACACACATGCAAACCTATTTGCACAAACACACATGCGGGGAAATTGTCAAGTTCAGTTAGCCGTACAGTGCTTTTTTTTTGCATCGCATAGACTCCATATATGGTTATTACTCCCTTGAGAACAAATATAGCTGTAAAACATTAACATGATGCGATGTTCTTTCAAACACAGAACAATTCAACACTGTTCTCTCTGCTTTTTCCTCAGTGCAGAGAAAAGGCTTCTAAGGGCGCACTCACACTGTCCTTCCGCACCGCGCCCCGGGCTTTAGGGTACTGGTCCCCCCTCCCTCTCCCCCCGCTGGCCAGCCGGTTTGTACTCACACTACCTGGGCCTCGGAGAATGCTTCTTGCCTGTCCATACATCATCACGCCGTAACACATCACACGCATTGATGACGTCATGGCGATGCGTGGCTTTGTTTCCACATCTTTCCGTAGACCACGGAGTTTTTGTGCGTCTTGTCGACTGTTTTTGAATCTTTTCATCGACCAAATCTGCAGTAAACACTCCACCTCCGCATCACACCAACGTGAACCTTTGGCCGCCATTGTTTAAATGTCCGCGCATGGTCAGTCCTTCTGTTTTCTATGTCCGAACAGGCGCACAGGAAATGACCTCAGAACCGCCGTAGGCCTCGTGCTCGTGCTTGTACACATGCGCACGCTCGTGCTCGCACATGTGCAAACGCGCTCTACAAAAGCCCACCTCTCTCAGGCGGCTGTGGACGGCCAGCTGACCGCAGTTATGCGCCGAGCGGTTGCACTCACACTGGTCAAACGCACTAGGCTTGACCATAAAAAACGGTTTTGGCCCAGTAAATGTGAGTGCGCCCTTAATGTCCGACTGCGTGCAACACTCTCTCACTGAAACTGATAAAGGAAATTTGTCCAGGCAAATAAAAGTTTGGCATGTGATTCTTAAGAAGCCCAGGAAAAACTAACACGGAATCCCCTCTCTTTCCCATTAGGCAACACAGCGGGGCACATATGGTGAGGTAGCTTTATCTCCCTCTAAGAAGTGCATTTATCTACTTTAGCCGTCTCTCTGGATAAGATAAATGATATCACCTGTGGTCACCAGGGAAATTAGATGGATTATTTTCTTAGTGTGCTGCAGTGCAGATGGCACAAGAGTCTCCACTTCCAATTGTGTATTCATGCAATCAAGGCCCGAGCGGTGGATTACAAGACTGTTAGTTGTCTTTTCCTTTGCCCTCCCTTGCAGTTTCTTCCAAGTTCAGCTACCGTATGTCACAGTTTATAATGTACACTGATACAGTGCAGGGGCTGTAAATAAAAACAAACCGGCTCGCCTGTGAACACTTCATTGTATTTATTCAAGCTTCAACTGGCTTTTTCCTGGTTTGTTCTTTTTCTTTGTCTCATATTGTAAAAGCAGATTTTCATGTTCTTTTTTTTTTTTTACTATAAAGCAACTAAGGTGGTACAAATACTGTGAAATTTTCAAAATGCTCAATCCACAGAGAAATGCACAAAGACCTTATTAAGAAACAGTGCTGGTGATGAGCCTACGGGACTTCTGTACCGTTGTGATGTCACAACTATATACTACTACACAATATATATACTACTTTATATAGGCAGAAAGTGCCGCTACGGTCATTCCCCAGCTGCAAAGACGGCGCAGAGATTCAAAGAGCGCAGATGCAGAAGACCCGGATTGCTGACCGGTCAGAGCAGGCTGGGCTTTTTCTGAAGGATGAGACACGCTACGGAAGAGGCGCTATAACTGAGTGTATAGGGTACAGCAGGGGTGTCAAACTCAGGCCCGTGGGCCAAATCTGGCCCGATGTGTAATTATATTTGGCCCGGAAGATCATATCAAGGTTCTACGAGAGCTGGCCCGCGAGTATAAAGCACATACACGTCTACTTTTCTGTTAACAAACATGAGCATCCATGCTGCCAGTCTCTGCAGACACACTCAATCCCCCCCTCCCCAAAAACGACCAAAAGAAAGATGGAAAACAGGATCTTTCAGCACAGTTTACAAGATTATCTGTTTATGAAGGTTAAGACCTGTTCGTCACCGTGGCTGTAACCAAAGAATCAAACATGAGAAACACCACGACAAGAACAAGGACGTGCACTGAAAAGATTCAACATTACACATCTGGAGAGAAAGGAAACATGCACATTTACATTTTTTGTAGATATTGAGTTTGGCCCACTGTGAATTGGAGTTTGACTCCGCTGGTCTACAGGTATATTTAGACAGACAGTATGAGAGAAATAATGTGCTTTTTGAATATTAAAGTATGGAAACATGTTCTAGTAGAAACCCAAATTACATGTATGACCCTGTAAGTAAACATAACCTTTAATTTCTGCACTCTTTGGGCGAGCAAGGGTTAACGAACGAACAGGTTTACAAGGGCAACGGAAAATGTGTGAAAAGCAGGTGGCAGGCAAGAAGCCTTGAGAGTGTGAGGTGCAAACTGGGCCCGGGGGAAGCACTGACTGTGAAATTATACAAACAGGCAAACCTGCAAAGTTGGAATCAAGAAAGCACATGTAAATTGCAGCGCACACACCTGGGTATAACATATGTGAGAATAAATGCATATGGAAGTTGAGTACAAACACTCACACGACGAGCGAGGGGATGAGAGGGAACCGATAAAAACGAAGGATAAAACCAGACGGAGACCCCAGAGAAATGTGTTTTACCATCCCTGTCTGCTCGAGACCAATTGAAATGGTCTTGATAGCATTAGGGACGCCTGTATATGTGCATTGATTTCTTCGTTCAGGGTTGGAAAAAAAAAACAGCTTGGAAACTCCAGACATCAGCAGGAAATCAGCCGTGACGACGGGGAGAGATGATTGCTACGTATACTACAATAAGGAACAAAGGCTGTGATGGTTGTTTTTACAGGGTTAAGTTCGACTGCTGTGACATGCAAGCTTATCTGATTAAAAAAACAGCATGTGAGCTCTTCCACACGTTGCTTTGCCCGATATGATTGAAGAAGCTCAGTAGATATATGTACCTGCAGTGGGGCTTCACCCGTTGCTCCTTAACATTTAAAATCCAGATGCAAAGGCTTAATCTTGCCAAGGGAATTCACAATTTATCACTTAGCGTATGGGATAAAACTTCATTTTTCCACATTTGTTGTCATCTGCCTTAAAAAGGGTTGTTTTGCCATGTTTGGGGCGGCAGCAGCTCAGTCCATAGGTGACTTGGCTGGGAACCGGAGGGTCGCTGGTTTGAGTCCCTGTGTGGACCATGAAGGAGTGTGGACTGGTGGCTGGAGAGGTGCCAGTTCATCTCCTGGGCACTGCCGAGGTGCTGTTGAGTAAGGCACTGAACCCCTAACTGCTCAAGGGGCTGATCCACTGGCAGCCCCCTCGCTCTAACATCTCTCCATTAATTGCATGTATATAAGTCCTGTCTGTGCATGTGTGTGTATTTCGGGCCTCTGTGTGTGTGAGATGAAAAAATAGAGTGAAAATTGAATTTCCCCATTGCGGGACAAATAAAGGAATTCTTCTTCTTCTTGAACTTTCCAGTGGCGTTGCTCTTGTTAGCGGCTCGCTACCTTTGACTAATTAAAGTTTTCCCTCTTTCATAACTTGCATACATACATACGTGATCTGTACGGTTTCAGGTTGAGGTGTCGGACCGCACTAGCAATGCATGTTTACATGATACAGTTCTGTGAACCGGGAAGCGTTATCGTACCTTGGCAGTTAAGGTGCCATGTATCTTTCCTTCCCCGTTAGAAGAAAGAAGGGGAGCGTGTGGGTGTAAAGGTTACGTTGTGCCCACAGGTTTGATTCAGTTGATGTCACCCGAGGGTGAAATGTCGACTGAAATGATTAAAGTTTACAGTTGTGCATCACAGCTCTCCAGGAACATGATGTAGATCTTGGCAAAAAAAATCAGACTCATCCACTTTGACATACCGCAAGGACTAAAACGGGCAATTGTCGCACTTGACACTCATTTCCATGTGTGCCCCATCTATCTGGATTAGGCCATTATTGGGCATGTTTCACAGTCTGAATTTGGCACAAGAAGTACTTGGTAATAATAAAATCTCTGGCTAGCTGTTCAGATAAATGACCCTTATCTTCCAATGAGCTTGAGGACACATGTGCGTGTGTGTGTGTGTGTGTGTTTGTGTGTGCGTGCACTTGTTACCTATCCAACAGTGGTATTAACAATCATTGCACATTCACAGACAGGGGAGTTTTCGCCAACAGGGGACTTTTATTAAGTTTTAAGCTAAAATCAAGTCTAAAACACTGATGAACTTTGTTTTAACTTCTGCCAGTGGGTGCAGTGAGGGAGTCTCGCAGATGGTGAAGGGGCTACTAAGTCAAGAAACCGGTCTCTTGAGACATGATTTGTTTCTGTTTTTTGTTTTTTTTTTGGATTTAGATGCACCGTATTTTCCGGACTCTAAGTCGCACCAGCTAAAAAATGCATAATGAAGAAGATAAAAAAATCAAAAGTCACACTGGTCTATCCGGCCAGTCGTGATGTAACGCTCTTTCTCTCTACTCCATGAATGAACTGGCTACTATGGAGAGCATACACACAGCACAGTCTCTTTTCTTCCATGGGAAGGTGTCATGATCTGGTTCTGTCAGTACCCTCCTCTCTTCCATTATGTGTGAGTTTGTCTCCCCCTGTCTGTGTTTCCCTGCATGTTCTCTCCCTCATCTCTGTGTAGGTCCGGTAGGCGTTCCCCCAAGCTGCAGCCTGTTACGCTGATTACCCCACCACCTTAAATACCTGAAGCTGACAGGCATGCAGCGCCGGGCCGTCGTCGACCCTGTATTGGTAAAACTATTCCCCCCGGACTGGCATCCCCTTTCTCGTTGTGGTTTTCACGCTCCCCGTAGTAAGTTGATTAATCGTGTTTGTTCTCCGTAGTTTCCCGTTTCCCGTCCGTCTCCCTGATCTCCTCTCGTCTTCCTGTTCCAGTTATTCCCGTGTTGGTTTAGTTAGTCTTTGTGTTTGTTTATCTGTAGTGTTTTTGCGTTTGTCCGTTCTTTATATTAAACGTTTATTTTGTAACTTTACTTCTTGTCTGTGTCTGCATTGGGTCCACCTTTTGGTGTTATACCTGAACCGTTCATGACGGAAGGACCCTATATTTGGAGTACAGTCCGGGATGTTCAGACACATCTAGAAGAGACCATTGGTTCTGAGCTGTGTTGTAAGTTATGTGTTTGGTCCTGTTGTAAGCATGTGCACACCATTCACATTAAACACAAAAAAACAAATCAATATCCGTGTTTCACAGGTCAATTCAGGAACCCATTGAATGAAACCCAGCACATTTTAGAATTGCAATGCACTGCACTCTTTATTTTTGTCCAAAGCAGATTCTTGTTTTGCCTCTTCTGAGTCTGCTTTCATGATTTTTTTAATTATTTTATTACTATCTTTCAACATGTTTGGATATGGACATAATTAACTTGCTTGATGTGATTTGTTTGATTTGAATGTGTGCTAATAACATCGCTGCCATTTGACGTATATGTGTGCATAGTGTGTTGCACATTATGTATTTATATGTATGCATGTTTGCATCGGTGTACCACTGTGTTTTGCCCTGTTGGGGTGCTCGCCAGCCTCATCATTTAGTCCCTATCACGTCTTTGAAGTTCCACCTCAAAGACTAGCTTCAAAGCTTCATCTCTTAAACGAGAGCATGTTGCTCCTGATGTGAGGAAAATATCAATAGGGCTCTGCCTTTGCTATTATGATTTAATGGCTGTGTTATTGAATGACTGGAGTTGAAGAATTTATAATTAGTTTTGCTGGGGAAAATCATTACCATTTGATTAGCTCAACCCAGTGTTCCACTGCGGTACATACTTTGCATATTAATTAGATGTATTTGTGTTCTTCAAATGTTGGTGTTGGTGTGTGTATGAGGGGGTGGCATTTGTGTATAGAGTGATTGCAGTTGCGAGCGAGTCGGCCAACAGTTGTTATTGGAGGTGTGTGTGTGGGGTTGTGTGTGTAGATTTTTATACTTGAGCAAAAGTATGTGTTCATACACGTGTTTCTGTGTGCATTCAGTATAATATACAAGCAAATAAGGTAAAGGTAAATGGACTTGTACTTATAAAGCGCCTTTCTAGTCTTCTGACTACTCAAGGTGCTTTCACAGTGTTTGTCACATTCACACAGACATTCACACTGATGGCAGTAGACATCTACATACATCTAATCTAACCATTCACACCACATTTACACACTCATGCGCAGCACAGGGAGCAATTCGGGGTTCGGGTGTTGCCCAAGGACACTTTGACATGTGGGTCGGGGGAGGTGGGGATCGGACCGCAAATCTCTAAAATGGACGATAACCCAATCTTCCACTGAGCCACAGTCGCCCAAATAAAGCTTAAATGTGTTTTGCATAGATTGGATTTCAGAGTGCTAAGAGCTTTTTTACAACAAGTTTGCTAAGTGCACTAGACCAGCATTAACATTTGTGAAGTGTATGTAAATGTATCTTACAAGGTGAAAAGTTTAGTAAATACCCCCCCTGCAGCCACAAACCTTTTACTGCAGAATATCCTACACACAGCGCAAAACTAAGAAATTCTGCACTGTGAAAATCTTATGATTAAAACATGCACAAAATGGTTACTTTTAGGGCGCACTCACACTGTCGTTCTGTACCGCGACCCGGGCTTTAGGGTACTTGTCCCCCCTCCCTCTACCCTCGCGCCCCAGCCCTGTTTGTACTCACACTGCCAGGGCCTCGGCCAATGCTTCTTGCTGTCCATACATCATCACACCGTAACACGTAACACGTCACACGCATTGATCGCGTGTGTGTGGCTTTGTTTACAAATCTTTCCGTAGACCTCGGAGTTTTTGTGCGTCTTGTCGACTGTTTTTGAATCTTTTCATCGACCAAATCTGCAGTAAACACTCCACCTCCGCATCACACCAACGTGAACCTTTCACCGCCATTGTTGTTGTTGTTAAATGTCCGCGCATGGTCCCTCCTTCTTTTTTCTATGTCCGAACAGGCGGACATAACACTACTGCCGTAGGGCTCGTGCTCGTACACGTGCGCACGCTCGTGCTCGTACATGTGCAAACGGCTCCGCTAAAGCCCACCTCTCTCAGACGTGCGGTGGAAGGCCAGCTGGCTGCAGTTATGCGCGGAGCGCTTGCACTCACACTGGTCAAACGCACTAGGCTTGACCCGAAAAACCTGTTTTGGCGCGTTGCGGAAGGAGAGTGGGAGTGCGCCCTTATTCGTCTGGATAACTGTCTTGCAAACAACATCCTGATCAAATATGAGGTCAACATTTCAGTTGTTTAGTGTTTTGTAGAAGAAAAAACTTGTGATTTTGTTATTTACCATATCACATGTCTCATAGTTGAGTATAAAATATAACATCATTTGGATGATTGAAACTGTGAATTGGAATTCAGAGCTACAGTATGAGAGTGGATGTGAAAGGCCAGTTCAATGGCACCGGCTCTCACATGTAGTAAAGGGAAGAAGTCAAACAGAATTCTTAATACAGGCCACTAACCCCGAGGACTGCTGATACAACCACGTGTAATGTGAATGGCTTTGGTTGTGCACTGAATAAAATGCGTAAAGATTAGCTATCATATAAAAGCACACTAACCATGTAAAACCATGTGTGTGTGTGGTGTGTGTAGTGTGCCAGACCTATACAGAAACTCATCATTACTCCCATTATGGATGAGAAGCTCACTTGTCAGTTTGGCGGTGATGTGTCAAGGCTGCAGGATGGTAAAGACAGCCTCCATAGCATAGCATAGCATAGCATAGCATAGCATACATTTACTCACTATGCTAATTGGCTACAATGCAAAAGAACCCTGACATAGAGAGAGGAAAAGGACAGGAGGGAAAATTGAGAAAAACATGGAGTTTTACTTAAATCTGACGCATTAATTGATGGCAAATTAATAAATAAACTTTTGCACGCAGGAAGTTTATGATTAGCACCCTGACACTGCATTTAAAAGTCACGGCAGATGCATTCTGAGATTGATAGGTGCTTCCTCCACACTGTCTTTTATGCACCAGTCTGAACCCCCGTGCTGTGAGAGCTGTCACTTCCCTGACTGTTTCACGCTGCCTGAAGAGATTAAAAACAAGCGGACAGGCAGATAGATGTCACTGCTAGCATCCCAGTAAGCGCTCCAGTAGACCAGTTTGAGATGATAAATTGCTGCGTGATGATCACATGCTGTCCGATACTAATTAATCTAAAATCAGTCACATGTCAAAAACAGAAAAGTGTCTCTATTCAGGCAGCTGAGCCTTTACTGTCTATGACATATGGTAGACGTGGAAGGTAAAGGCATCATATACATGTACAATGAAGCTTATATTTCACTGGCTGACACCTTTTCTGTGTCGGTGATAATTTATGATATAACTGTGTTTATCATCTTACATTTGTCACAACATATTTAACTTATAATATAGTAAATAACCATTGCATTAAGGTCCATTAATGAATGGATTGGACTGCATTTATATAGTGTTTTTATCCAGTGGCCCCATTAAGGCCCAGCGTCAAATCAAATCAATAAGGGAACGAAGGAAGTTGGAGTCAACTATGATAGCTCATTAGATTTGATGCCAATCCACTGTTATTTATCCCTCCTCAGTATGAACTGCAGAGCAGAGTCGTATACTTGGGATTTGAGACTTTGAGAAAAATGAGAACTTGCGACTTGACTTGGACTCGTCTGCTGTGAGGCTCGACTTATCGAGACTTGAATGCCTTAACAATCAGCATTTGACATTTGAAGGCAAAAATTTAGAAGAGACCTGACCTGGCAACCCATAAATAAACTATTGTACATCGTTTTGCCTTCTGGGGATCAGCTAAACTCTCATGAATAATTAATAACTAGGTTACGAGCAATGTCTCACATGTAATGAACACTTTCCGTTGCAGCTGCTGGCACCAAAACTCTAAATTCTGATATCTTTTTTGATTTTTTTGCCATAGCTTATTAATTATCTTGCTGGTTCTGACCGCTTTCCCCCGCACACAAGATTTAATGAGACAGTGTACATTTCGGGGACAAAATGCCAACAGGGAGGATCACGATGGCCTGTCATAACAGCCTGCTTTGCAAAAGACTGTAACCTTTTAGTTCACGTTCGTGTTGGCACTATCCTACTATTTAGCTAGTTAGCACTATCCCCGGGTGGCCTGTGTGTTAGCAGGTACAGCAGTTAACCAACCAGCCCTGCCAGACACTTTTTTTAAACCATCCATATGTTCAACAGTATATAAAAATGTTTGTCTGCAATATTCATATACGTTATAATAGTCACGGATCAAACAAATGCACAAGCGCACAGCAAGTGCAGCCCATTACTTTGTGGGCTCTGCCTGCAGGAAGCACGGGGAGGAGATAGCACATAGCTTCAGAGAATCGACTCAAATAGGTGTGATCGGTAAAATAGTGTTCTTCTCACATCTTCAACTGCATGCACATCAACAAGCTATGTGTGGTGTGGGAATGTAGCAAATCAGTCAGTGTATCAACCCCCCTTTCCCTTCGAAATACATATTCAAAGTCACACGTATGCACCCTAGAGTGTGCGATTTTGTGTCTTCAGTATTCGTGCACATTGGCGTCACTGCTCTGATCTAATCTACAGTCTTTTAATTTGGCATGTCAGTGGTTCTTGGGGGTTCTGTTGATTAGAGATAAGGGAGAAAAGTTTGGATTGTTGTTTGGGTGATATGCAGTATTTTTTTGTTGTTCTCAGGCATATTCCCTCTTCGCTCCCTGCAGAGTTGGCTCTCATCCGATAGGTCAGCGAGGCTTCTCTTAAACCCCTGGGAATGAGACTGTACCAATAAAAAAAAAAAAAGATAAGAAGAATGATTCCCTAAAGGTTTGGGTCGAGAGGTCACAGTCACGGTGTTGGTGTGGCATTACATTCACCGAGATGACTTTACCACCTCCATAAAGTCGAGCATCGAGGGCATTTCCCTGCGTACTGTCCTCTGTAACCGCTTTGAAGCAATTCACATGTACAGTATTGCCTTTGATAGAGATGGATATTGCCAGAGGGAAAACACTCAATGTGGATGCCATAGTAATAGACAATCTCTTCACTTCCTATTTTCAGTCTTTGCAGTGCCGTGACCTCAACCGTCTACTTGTTCAGAATAACAATCCAATAACATTTATTGTATGCAAGTGAGAGATGTTGTAGGCTGATTTTTCTTTTGTTTGTTAAAAGTTCCTGTGTTTGCAAGTTGCTGTGAGCTTTTCTGCCCAATGTTAAGTCAGCATAAAGACTGCAGTGTCTCCACAGTGAAACACACACACAGGTGCTGTTGTATTTTTACATTCAAGTCCAAAACAACAGTAGAGGAGGAAGTGTGTGACACCCAAGCCCATGCACTGCGAACCGGAAATTATCTAGATATTATGTTTTTGAACGCAAATTAGTGCGACGTACAGTAATCTGTGCCATGTCCTGCCTCATGCACGCTCTACCCAGGTGCCACCCCTCGCCTAATCCAAACAGAGTATTAATGGCGCACTCACACTGTCCTTCTGCACCGAGCCAAAACCGTTTTTTTGGCTAAAGCCTAGTGCGTTTGACCAGTGTGTGTGCAACCGCTCCGCACCTAGCTGCGGCCAGCTGGCTGTCCACAGCCCGCCTGAGAGAGGTGGGCTTTTGTAGAGCGCATTTGAACATGTACGTGCACGAGCGTGCGCACGTGTACCAGCACAAGCACGTGCAGGTGCACGAGGCCTACGGCAGTTCTGACGTCATTTATGTGCGCCTGTTCGGACATAGAAAATAGAAAGAGGGACCATGCACGGACATTTAACAACAACAACAATGGCGGCGAAAGGTTCACGTTGGTGTGATGCGGAGGTGGAGTGTTTACTGCCGATTTGGTCGATGAAAAGATTCAAAAACAGTCGACAAGAAGCACAAAAACTCTGAGGTCTATGGAAAGATTTGTAAACGATGCAACACATCGCGATGACGTCATCAATGCGTGTGACGTGTTACGACGTGATGACGTATAGGCAGCAAGAAGGCCCAGGCAGTGTGAGTACAAAGGGGCTGGAGGGGGGGGGACAAGTACCCTAAAGCCTGAGGCGCGGTGCGGAAGGACAGTGTGAGTGCAATCTCCTTCTGTGTGCTACGTGTGTGAAAAGGCAAATTCCGAACAAACCAGCTATGTGACTTCCCAAACATGCAGCAGGATCTGGCCTGGACTGTCAGCAATAAAGGAGGTTTACGGTGGATTTCTTCGTTTCACAAACCTGCCAATTATATCAATTTTCCCAACAGTGGTAAATATGAACGTGCTGTATTTGTCAAGGAAGTAAATCCCAGTTTTTACAAACGTACATTTTCTCAGAAACAGAATTACATTCATTTTATCAATAAGAAACACAAGAAAAGTGGCACAGGTGAACATGTCTGCAAACAGAAAACGTGTTCTACATTTCGTAACGACACAGAAAAACATGGTTCGGCTGCTGGATTAAAAGCAGAGTTTAGCTAATAATGCAATGAGGCATACAGAGGTCAGCAAAAGTCAATTAAGAGGATTAAACCACAATAAACACTGAGGTGGAGCTGCAGTGCTTTGGATTGCAGTTGTAATCAATCACCTAGATAATGATAAAGAGCATACATCACGTTCCTTCAGTCATCCAAAAAGAAAGTAAGAGAAAGAGGGGCAAAGTGTAAAGTCAATTTAAAGAGTTGTCAACCCTGTGGACAATATTATTAATTCATTTGATCCACTGGGGAGTTTCAACCAAACACAAAGTGGGTACTTTCTTAAGCCAATACTCTGCAGTGAACTGCTGCATAACTGCACATAGAGTAAGAAAACAATGTAAATAAATAATAAGACCTAAATTTATACAGGACTGCAGGTATAATGTCTGCTGGTAGTTTCTTTATACTTATTGCTACTTAGAACAATTTGCTGCAAACAGAAGTTGTAGCGTGTCCCTGACATTAACTCAGTTCCAAAGCAATTCATTATTAAAGAGTAAGATCTACACCGCCGAGATCTGCAGTAAGACCTGCTGCCTGTAAAAGACACTCGGCCAATGTCAGGTCGTCGATGAGCATCTGTCGCCCTAGTTTTTGCGGCGGCTTCCACAAGGTTTGCGCTAGTCAGCGTCTTTTCCGATGATTCATCATGTTAGATCAGGGGTAGAGAGAGAAATGACTCAGATCGGCTGCTCAGTTTAAGCGAATCAGTGCACAGGAAAAGCAAACGACTAAAGCAGAATGGGTGTGAAATCGAAAAGAAAGTGGTGATATATGAGATCATGTTTTAAAATGGAAATATACAGTACATGCACATCCAAGCCAAAGCAGGTAGGTGCTGAGCCAATGGTAAGTGAATCAAACAACAGTAAAAAAAAATCTTGCACACTGCAGGTTTCTAATTGTTTGTGTCATTTGCTCATATAATGTTATTATTTCTGTTATCTGTGCGGTTTGTGAAGTGCCCCTTTTTTGAGCCAGACCCAGGTGATGTGAGGTTACCCAACAGCCAGCCTTCGTCGCCACTATTTGATGTCTATTTGGTGTGTCTTGGCCTTAGGGCGCACTCACACTGTCCTTCCGCACCGAGCCAAAACAGGTTTTTCAGCTAAAGCCTAGTGTGTTTGACTAGTGTGAGTGCAACCGCTCCGCACATTCCTGCGGCCAGCTGGCCGTCCACAGCCCGTCTGAGAGAGGTGGGCTTTTGTAGAGCGCGTTTGCACATGTACGAGCACGAGCGCGCGCACGTGTACGAGCACGAGCACGAGGCCTACGCCGGTTCTGAGGTCATTTCCTGTGCGCCTGTTCGGACATAGAAAAAAGAAGGAGGGACCATGCGCGGACATTTAACAACAACAACAATGGCGGTGAAAGGTTCACGTTGGTGTGATGCGGAGGTGGAGTGTTTACTGCAGATTTGGTCGATGAAAAGATTCAAAAACAGTCGACAAGACGCACAAAAACTCAGAGGTCTATGGAAAGATTTGTAAACAAAGAGACGCATCGCGATGACGTCATCAATGCGTGTGACGTGTTACGGCGTGATGACGTATAGGCAGCAAGAAGCATTCTCCGAGGCCCAGGTAGTGTGAGTGCAAACGGGCCTGGAGGGGGGGACAAGGACCCTAAAGCACGGGGCACGGTGCGGAAGGACAGTGTGAGTGCGCCCTTAGAGCAGTTCTGGATTTCCCAGCAATCCTAATTTTCACTTGTAAACCATATATCAAAACCTTTCAAAAGCCTTGCATAAAATAACCGTAGCATTTATTATTTTGCAGGAGCGAGACTTGCTGGAGTGTTTTCAAGTGGCAGGGCTTTTTGTTCTTCAAAAGAAGAGCAGCATGGAGAACGGTCAAAGGGGCAATTAAAATGATCAAAAGTCTCCTCGGTATTGACCAGACGCACGTGAGTAGTGTTGGAAGTGCTCGTTAAAAAGGCCTCTGAGAATTTGCAAGAGGAGCCTGTTAAGTATGTATGTCGGAGCAGAGAAGGGCACCAAGGCGGGGAGAGAGCAAGCGGTCGGTAGACAAAGACGGTGTCACGACCACAGTCCCCTTTTATATGAATACAACCGTGACAACAAACAACGCCGCAGCAGGACCCATTTAACTGGGATGATCTCAAACACACTGAATTAATCAACGGACTCAATATGATTCATGAACTCGGTCACGAGGAAAATGAGGCAGCAGATATTGATGTCTGAGTCCACGATCGTCATTCTTAATTTCATTCAGACTCAACACAATTCATCGAGAAGAGAAGGATTTTACCTTTAATTAAGAAGCCCGTTACCTGGAAAGAGGATTTTTCTTGTTGTTGTCAGGGTGATTTAAAGTTATGAAAAGGTGCTACACCTTCTTGATACCTTTGTTAACCATAATTGAGTTCACTCTAAACCCTTAAGACACATAAAGCACAAGTCGATCCCCGGGACAAGCAGCTGACAGCAGCTTTAATGGGGTCGGCTGGTATTTCGCCTGCGTTTTGACAGAAACTGTGCATAAAACAGGTGGATGGAAACACATCCTTTTGTACCACAGGCCAATAATTACCCAACTAATTCATCAAAAAAAATAGGGCTGCAATTATTCCCACAATCAATAAATGCGTGACATTTTCCCACAGAGCCTAAAGTGACGTCTTCAAATTGCTTGTTTTGTTCCACCAACGGTCCAAAACATATCATTTACAAAAACAGACAAAGGCCCATTCTTTACATTTGAGAACCTGGAGATGGAGACTGTCTGGTGTTTGGCTTTTATTAGAGTGACTGCACACAAAGATATACTAAAGAATCACATCAATCACAGTGACTCATAAAACATATTATAGGCTGTCTCCTGTCAGCTCCTCACTGTTCGGTCCTCTACGTATTCTAGACACGCGTTTGTGTTTCTGTTATGCTCCTTTTCAGGTTCATATTTGTATTTTGGGTTTCCACCAAAACATGTTATTTTTTCATTATTTGTCTCCCAGCTGCTGCACCTGTATTCACCCTGTGTCTGAAATGCTCCCTTTCTCTCTGAGACCCTCTCTGGAAAAAGCCCAGTCTGCTCTGATCGGTCAGCGTTTCCTGTCTTCTGCAACTGTTCTCTCACTGCCTCTGTACTGTCTGTCATTGCAGCCAGGGTCTAATGGAGTATAACTGCGCTTTCTAAATCATAATAACAATAAATAACAATTACAATAGAGAAAACCAACCAAAAACTACACAATCAATCATGTTCTAGCAGGAATACTTTCCGAAATTGTGGAGATATTAATATCGGTTTCCTTGACGTTCACATGTAGCTACATGTAGCAGTATATGTAATGTGAACACTGCAGTAACGTGCCTGGAGCAGATGACCATTGTTATGCCACAGTCTAGGGGGCCTAGGACACACCATGAAAAAGCCCCATCTTCCCCAAGTCCCAAGTGGCCACAAACAATGATTTGGTTGAATACGAAAGAAAAGGTTTTACTTAAAAAAAATAGTTACAGTGACAATAGATAATGATATATATAAGCTGAGCTATAGGCTTCATGGTGGACTAAGGCCAAAATAACAAACAAAAGGTTCCTGTCTAGGAAATAATAAACCTTACCTAACCAAACGTAAGAAGAAACAAATGACACAAGAGATACCTCCCTAACGAAATAAACAGGAAAAAACAATGTTAACAAAACTGACAGTCCACCCCTACTACTCAAAGAAACTGAAACTACTCAAAGAAACTGAAACTACTCAAAGAAACTGAAACTACTCAAAGAAACTGAAACTACTCAAAGAAACTAAAACCAGGTTGTTTTCAGCATACAGCCAATCAAGAGCCAGGGCCTGGAACCACTCCACCATTCATGGCACGCACCTATTTGCATAAATGATTGGAAGCAGAAAAAAACCACAGGGCACACACACGGCACATTGGCTAAAAAATGGCTGCAGTCATAACACCATATCAAGAAATCTGGCGTGAGATGATGTAATCTTCCAGAGAGTGTAGTGAAAATGTTAAAGTCACGATTATACTCAGCTGAGTCCTGTAAATCGAGACACTAAGGAGGATCCATTGGTCCACGATGGAGTTGCTAAGCTGGTCAATCAATGTGATTGGCAGTGTTCTCAACGAGGCGTGCGGGTTCTGGTGAACCTACATGCGCGGACGGCACCTTCCTAGCCGGTTACATCAAGGATGGATGGGAAAAGTGGAGAGTCGTGTGCCTTGCCGCACTGGATGTGGAGGATATTGAGGATGTGTACATATTTACGTTCATGACATTTGTTCATGACAAAAATGCTCAACTTGGGAAGTGGAATGTTCACGCAACATCAGAAGCTGAGAAAGATCGCAGCTGAGCAGTCCAGTGTGAGGACGGACAACGCCACAGCTCGGCGTGCTGTGGTTGGGATGCACTCTGACATCTCCACAATTCGCGAGTACGTTGCAAGGATACGAGCGGATGTAGCCATGACTCTGGATATGGCAAAGCTGCAGAAGAGATGGATGAATAAAAGACAAAAATGGCAGAAATGGGCTCTTAAACAATCCCAGCTAATAATCAAGTCACTGAAATGATCTCTGTCGTGTGGACCACTTTGTGACCTTGTGACATGCCAGGCAACAAGACGAGACTGTTGTTCACTCGGACTATTACGGACACTTGTGCAGACACACACATAGTCTGTTTGGCTGTTTAAAGCTAGACCGCAGCTCTGATTACTTCCTGCTGTTGAAGATAAGATGGTTTTATGTTGGAAAAACACAAATAAAATTAAGATTAAAAAGAAACAAAGCCGTTCACAGTGTTTTTCTTTCTGCAGGTTCTGCAGACGGGGACCCTCAAGTTTCTCCCAGCACACTTATAAATATACACTGAATGCTGATCTCCAGAGCGCTGTCACTGTCATCTGCTACGTTTTCATTGACGTGAAACAAACTCAAGTGTGGTCATCAAACGCTAATTACAATATAAAATGGTAATGCTAACCTTTGGGATTTTTACCGCAGTTTATCCTTAAACCAGTCATGGTTTCATCCCTTACACGTGTTCAGAATGGTCTGAAATCATCATTTTTTTACTTTTACATGTTTACCTCATCACTTGAAGCTCTGGTTACCTTTAATATGAACATCTGACATTGTAACGTTATCTATATGACAGAAAATAATGAAAAGGCATAAGTCTCCTTTAAACCCAGCGTACATCCTTATCAGCACGGGAAGTGAAATAAAAGCCATCCTCTCTCGTAAACTCGTTCTTATCGTTGTGCACTGGCGGTGCAATTTACATCAGTGCAAGAGCAGCTGAATAGCGGCTGTTTGCTTCATTGTCATTTGTGTCTATTGTATCTAAAAGGACCACCTGCTAGCTGGAGTAGCAGTGTAAAGCCTTCCAGGGTGCGCCTCATAATTGCCACTGGGGGGCTGGTAAATAACAGCATGCTATTTCACAGGCTCACAGCCCGCCACCGTAATAAGTCACAGTGTTGTTTCCTCTTTTCATTAGAAAATGTCAGAGCTAATTTAGG
This sequence comes from Echiichthys vipera, assembly GCF_963691815.1. Classification (NCBI taxonomy): domain Eukaryota; kingdom Metazoa; phylum Chordata; class Actinopteri; order Perciformes; family Trachinidae; genus Echiichthys; species Echiichthys vipera. The sequence continues at coordinate 27,448,437 of NC_139844.1, forward strand.
ACATTTTGGTGAGCGAGGGAGGTGGTGAACATGTGAGTGGGGAGGATAGGAAGGGTGTGTGGCGACATGATGGGAGGGGGAGTAAGTATTGAGCTCGGTTGCTATGGTGTTGCATGGTGAGGGGTGGGAGCTGCTCTGAACACAAGTGAAACAAAACATCGGTGCAAACACACACATGTTCTCCTGCACACACAAACACTAACCACCCCTCGCTAACACACATAAACACTTTCACACGAATGTATCAAAAAGTATTTGCCTCAAGCAGCCGATGCCACTGTAATTCATCCCTGGTGACATGAGCCACGAAGCAATTTACACTCATCAAGTACGTGTGTGTTGAATTAATATGATTAAGTGTTAGAGTGTGTGTATATTACAGCCTTAGGTAGCAATATACTTGAGACAAGATGAGACTGCTGTCAAACATGGCACCAGCAGCAAATGTCTGTGCACTGTAACTTGAGGAATGTTTGGTTAATGACACTGTACGAGAGTTAGGCATGAGGTGGACCCGCTGTAGCTTCACTGTCGTACAAAGGACGTTCAGGCATTCGCTCATGATTAAAGGCTTAGATTTCCACTAAATGTGCAGAAGTAAGAAGCGAATATTTGAATTTCAAGATCATTTTAAAAAGATTAGGGCAACATTCACACCTTCTACAAACCTTTCAACTAGAGCTGCCTCCGACCAAAGGATTGTCTTGGTCGACCAGTGGTTGTCATTTAGAGCGATTAGTCAACTAATCGACTGTGGGATACTGAGGCTATACTGATATATATCCCCCAGTATAGCCTCAGCAACTGAAAAACCTAATTCAACATAATTAATAACCACTATTTTACAAGTCTGTTGCCTGTCAATGACAGCAAGGAGACTGTCGGAACATGGGCAGGTAGCTAGGCTAACGTTACTCACATGTTTAAGGTGGGAGGTCACGTTCTTAGTGGACGAGTGACATGCAAAGTTTTTCTTGCAAAGTTTGCTTGTGACCTTCTTGGGAGTTATCCTTCTTTTCAAAGTGATCCCATATTTTAGACATTTTTTTATGAAAGACATGATTGGCTATTAATTATTAACAAACACTGACTGTGAGTGAGTGTCACGATTTCCTGTATCTGGCCTTTCAAATTAAAAGCCCTCCGTCCTTTAGTCATAGATTTTCATTTAATCTTGACGATAAACGACTCCAAATGTTTGCTTTTTTTCTTGCGACCAATCGACCAATGAAAACTTGGTCTGCTAATGATTTTATGGTCAAGCGGTGCTTGGTTGACTACTTGGGGCAGCACTACTGTCAACCTATTGCTCCGTATAGGACCTCAAACATGCCATGTGTGGTACTTTTGTTGTATCTCTATCGTTAGCGCAAGACAAAGCCCTAAACATTGTTGTCTTGATAACCAAAATGAAACAAACTACAGTTTATGGAAGTATGGGGTTGGAAAGAAGGGCCTTTATCATTCAGAAATGAATTTGTTATAAAGTGAACAAAAAGGAAATAATATTTGAGCAGTCTTTGGTGATTCAATCCCAGTGCGTCATAATCATTTTATGCTAGAGCAAATTCTCGTAAAACCCATGAAATGAAATTTAACCAATGTTATTGGTATGTTGGAAACAAAGAAGTGTTTTCCTTTTACTAAATTATCACACGACAACGTATAACTCTGTGTTCTCCTGTGGTTTATCATTCCACGCACAGCACTGTCATTACGAGGCAATGGACAAGTTGGAGGCACAGAGGAGGCAATCGCCTGTAAATTGTTTTCATTATGTATAAGGACAAGAGGAGGTCTGCTTGAATGCATTACAACTCGCTCTCAAAGAGCAAAAAAGAGGCTTCAGTACAAGGTCATTTCAGCATGAAATTTAATATGTCCTCTTAAATGTTCATCTCATCTCATCTTCATCCGCTTATCTGGGGTCGGGTCGCGGGGGCAGCAGCTTTAGCAGGGGACCCCAAACTTCCCTTTCCCGGGCCACATTAACCAGCTCTAACTGGGGGATCCTGAGGCGTTCCCAGGCCAGTGTGGAGATCTAATCTCTCCACCTGGTCCTGGGTCTTCCCCGAGGCCTCCTCCCAGCTGGACGTGCCTGGAACACCTCCCTAGGGAGGCGCCCAGGGTTCATCCAGACCAGATGATCCTGAACCACCTCAACTGGCTCCTTTTAACACAAAGGAGCAGCGGCTCTACTCCGAGTTCCTCACGGATGCTGAACTTCTCCCCCTCTCTCTAAGGGAGACTCCAGACCCCCTCCTGAGAAAACCCATTTCGGCCGCTTGTACTCGCGACCTCGTTCTTTCTGTCATGACCCAGCTTTCATGACCATAGGTGAGGGTAGGAACGAAGATTGACCGGTAGATCGAGAGCTTTGCCTTTCGGCTCAGCTCTCTTTTCATCACAACGGTGCGGTAGAGCGACTGCAGCTCCGCCCCCGCTGCTCCGATTCTCCGGCCAAACTCACGCTCCATCGTCCCCTCACTCGTAAACATGATCCCGAGGTACTTGAACTCACTTGGGGTAAGGACTCATTCCCTACCTGGAGTAAGCAATCCACCGGTTTCTTAAATGTTTGCATGATACCAAATCTGATTTTACTTGAAATCATTTCTTTCAATTTGCAACGACCCAAAATAAAGTTTCTCTTTGCTGTTCTTTAAATACAGATTAACAGCAGAATCTTCAGCTGAAGTTATAGGAACAAGTCGCACATCGGGTTTGGTTGCCTGTGGCTGCATCTGTCCTGTCCCCATTTTCAACTGTGTTAAAAACATTAGCGTCTAAATCGCGTTGTGCAACTGGGTAAATTAAAAGATTTAAAAAAAAACGATTAGATAGAAGACAGGAAGTTAGCTAGCAAAGTCAAACCTATCAGCTTGTGGAAAGGTAGGCCATTTGTATTTGCAGCAAAGTACAAACAGGGCTAGCTTACCTACAGTGAATCAGTCAGAGGATACAATTAGCTGACGGTTTGCCAGTAAGTTATATATGCGAAAACTAGGTAGAGAATACGGAGGCCTACTCACACGTAAGTATTTGTAATGTGATTTTTATACTTAGGCTACCTTGAGAAAATGTGTAGGTGCAGGCAGCACATGGAGATATTTATTGTCACAGTGTATTGAGTGTTTAAAGAAAAGACTTGTAGGTTGAGGTGATTACAGCCCGTGTTTGCCCCTGCAACTAAATGCGTTGCACCGGTCTGGACCCAGACATTCGTTCTGAGCCTGATGCAGTGTTTCCAACCATTTGTACGACAAACATGCTTTGCTGCGGTCGCTTTGTCAGGACCCCTTGCATATACAGTATGTACTCAGTAGGCTAGTACTATTACGTTCTTCCACAGATGCTATTTAACACCGGAAACACCTAATTCATGTTTTGAATTCAAACTAAACTTAACAGTTAGGTTTAGGCAACAAAACCACTAGGTTAGGATTAGGAGAAGAATGAAGGTTTGGTTAAAATAATTGCGTGACGTAATGCATGGGGGACACAGGACATTGATGGGATAGAAACCTCAGTGTCCTCAGTGAAAGTCCTGTGTTTGTGTAACCCATCCACAATTCTGACCTCCTGCCTCGATGGACTTTGTCGCTCATGATCCTGGAGGACTTGCTCTGAACGTCTAATTATGCAGTAGATGGGTTTACAGTTGAGAGCCAGGTGCATTTTTTCAAACTGATCCAGTAAAGAGTCGATGTGGCTGCAGGTTTTCATTCCAACCAAGCAAGAACACACCTGACTCGACTTACTCAATCACCTGAACTGTCTTCACACAGTTGATTTGTTGGACCAGGTGTGTTTTTGATTGGTTGGAATGAAAACCTGCAGCCACACGACTCTTTACTGGATCAGTTTGAAACCCGTGCCCTAAAGGGTGCCTCGTTGGTATCAAACTTGAAAGGGTCGTGGCAAAACAGTGGTATCTGACGCCTGCTAATACTGCACCCTACCCACTAAAACTGCGGCATTCCTCACATCGCCGAACTTTACAGGTAGCGAGGCAGAGAAATCAGTTTTCAGCTCAGCAGTGGATCCATGAGCCGTCGAAAAAGACTCGGGGAAGAAATTAGAACAGGTGAACAATAACCAGTTCCTTATCTTAACAGCCTGTGAGAGGAAAGTGTAAAGAATAATTTCAAGTGAGAGAATATAATTAAGCGAGAGAAAAGAATGAGACACACACATAAGGTGCACACACACACACACATTTGGATATGTAGATATGTAGAGGCTTGCAGTGAAAGGAAGCAGAAAGATATCAGGGAAGGGAATATAAATGGAAGAGAAAGAGATGGGAAAACGATGACGTCTGAAAGAGATACAGAAAGATTGGGGGATATTAACGTAGAAAAAAGGTGTGAGTAACAGGCCAGTGAAGAGCTAGTTGGAAAGCTCCCGAGCTAAATACAATTTGATTGAGTGTTATATGTAGTTCGGATAGCTTGGCAATTTATGCGATGGGCTTTTGGCAAACAAAGTGCAACACAGATCATTTTTCGAGGGAATTTTGTGATAATTAAACACAGATATCCCTTTGGCTGGCAGGGGTTTACTTAGCAAATGCTGACACACACGGTAAAGTATTCCCACATGCAATGTAAAAATAAAATCAACAATTTGTAGTTATTGTGGGCGGTGAGTACACAGAAAAACAGTTTGGAACTACAGGACTCAATGTTGTACCTATTTACCTCACTTTTGGAGCTGTTTTGAGGCATTTATCTCAAAGTTTTTGGCTCAACACGAACTCTCTTACACATTGCAAACACTAAAACACACAAGTAAAAGAGACAGAAAGAGAAAAAAGATAGAAAAGCAGACGGATATTGACACAAGCACTCAAACAGCCACAGAAATACACACTTGGACACACTGGCAAGCAGAGAGACACTCTCACACAAGTGTTTACGTTGTAGTTTATGATGTTCTGAAGCACCTCAGACTGTGTTTTCCCTGGCAGGAGTGGTGTTCAGCCCTCCTATTGTTGAGCTCAGTAGTATAAGAACACACTCCACAGGAGTCCTACTTTCATAACCCACTTCAAAAGCCACCGGGACACACACCTCTATCTATATCCCTTCTCAGAACTCTTCTGCACCCTGCCAGCGGCCTCCCTACATTTCACCCTTGGCTCTTTCTCTCACCTCTCTGTTTCAGTCACATAACATTCCTCGACTTGATCTTCGCCTCCCTGCATCTCTACTTCACTGCCACACTCTCCCTTTCCCTCCATTCCCCTCTTGAGCTTCACCTATTGTGTACTTCTCCTCCCCGTATCCTCAGAAAGAGAGGCTTAGCTTGAGCTGTCGAGAGGGCCGATGCTGGCAAACAACGCAGTGTGGGAGCCGCAGAAAAAGAACAACACTAAGAACTGTTTTAGGCAGAGAACTACATTTCCCATGACCACAGCACCATGTTAAAAACGATAATGCCAATACCTAGGAGGCTTTTTGTGTAGTCATAAATCAAAAGCACAAATAAAATGCTGTGCAAGTGTTTCACACTGCTTTCATAAGCGCTTTCACTCGTACTCGCACACTCCGCTCTGCAGCCAAAATCCATTAAACACTCGGCTTACTTGATTGCTTGAGAGGCAGACCCTGTGCAGTGATATTGCAGTTAATTGGACTCATTTGCATGGTGTTGGGTTGCGGTGTCTGTTTGTCCTCACTCAAGTGGAACATTGAGTTCTTGAACTCTAATTGTCTCCTGAACCTTGCTGCGGCAGCTTCAGCGTTATCTATACACAAAGTGGAGCCCGTTATTTTAAATTCAAACTGGAAACATTTAGGAGTGATGTACACCAAGAAGTTGGCAAAAGAGTTATAGACTAATTATAAAAGTAAGTTCACAACTGACTGTTAGCTAAGATTTACCCACCTTAAATACTGTTGCTAAGCTTGTCAGTCTTTGATTCTCACACAGCAAACACTGATAACCACTCTAATGCATTATAATACTGTAAAAAATGTGTCTTTGATTATAGACAAAAGTATGCAAAAGCAGGATTCTCAATTAGCCAACGATCAGCATCAACTTTGCCATCTGAAATGACGGCAGTTAGCTGTTTTTACAGCCAAGTCTCTGACTTTTGAATGTATCCAGCTGGCTTCTTTTAAACGCTGGCTCCTGTAAAATGCTCTTACCTAGGCACCAGCTTCATATAGGATTAAGCTAACAGACTGAAGCTAACGCTAGGCTACAGGACTTCCCCAAATCCATAAACATCATCGTTGGTAAATTGGCCTACTCCACATGGACGTGCTAGTCATGAATGGGGCTTTTTTTTCGAAAACGTATCAAGTCACTCGAGAAAGTAATGTTATTACTATACTGTAGGTAGTAAGCCATTTTGCCAAATATGCTAACGTTTGAAGTACGCCGGGCTACACGGTGGTGTAGTGGTTAGCACTGTCGCCTCACAGCGAGAAGGCTCCAGGCTCGCATCCCGACTGTGGCCCTTCTGAGTGGAGTTTGCATGTTGTCCCCGTGTCTGCGTGGGTTTTCTCCGGGTTCCCCGCCTCACGCCCGATGTCAGCTGGGATCGGCTCCAGCCCCCCATGACCCCGACAGGGGCAAGCGGTTGAAGATGAATGAAAAAATGAATAGAGTACGCCTTAGGGGAGGGAAACCCCATGTTAAATCTATTACATGCATTTTTTCTCTTGTGTTTTTGTTGTGAAAGGCAAAAACAAGAAGACGCTTTCCTTCTAACACATTTGTAATTGTTGAGTATCACTTATCTTGGCAGAGTAATCTAACCTCTTGCTGTAGGAAAGCAATCCAATCCACCATATTTGTTAAAATGTGAATTGTGAAATGAATTACAGTATTGTAATTGCTACGTAGGTAGCTATGGGAATGTGTGCCTGCATGTGTGTATGATGTCCTTTGTTGATATGCTGCAGATTAAATAAAGACTTTCACAGATTTCCAAATTTCAGGAAATTGAAAGTCATATGTCCGTGGGAGAAAGTGACAATGTACCCATCTAAAAAATAAATCTTTTTAAAGAATGAAGGTTAGAAATGCCTTCACCCTTGGAGTCTGAGCGCAGTTGCTAACCTGATCAGAGGCATCATAGAGCCAGCAGGGACCCGGAGGCGGGGTGCTTAAGTGATGGATCACAATGGGGAAGGGAGAGAGACGGCTGAGGGAGGGGGTGGGTGGCTGTACCGTCAGGCCACCCTGATGGTCTGAAACAGCAGATCTAAGGGAGTGATGTGGGAAGAGCAGGCTGTGTGTGTCCTAATGGGATCCTAGATCTGCACTATCTTGGAGCCTTCGTGTCCCTGCAGTGGCGGATCAATCGATGGTGATGCCTTATCCCCCTTTCCTTTGCATACTTCCTCCAGGCTGTCACAAAGTGTTCAATCCACAGTCCTGGTGTCACAGTAACTAGTTGTAAAGTAACTCAACTACAGGACAAATGTCATGTCAATGTAAGGTATATATAAACATATTATATATGCATATAATACATGCATACATACATACATACACACATGGATATATATATATATATATATATATATATATATATATATATATATACACACAATTTGCAATCCATATAAAACATAATTTCTTAACAACAGTATCCTTTAAACTAGTTTAATGCTAGCTAAACATTTGCATTGGACTCCATCTCATCCTAAGAACAAAGCATGATGTAATGAAATATTTAGGGAATGTTAAATGAGAACTGATTGGATTTTTAAATATGCAAAAGTCAAAATTTGAGCTTCAGGCGATATTATCACAAAGCATAACCAATCAATTATGAAGGCGGTGCATTTCAAATGGAGGAGGCCCTGTCAAATGACATCAGACAGGCTAATTCATCCACTCCCTGTTGCGTAACCACAGATGCATGAAAAAAGTGCCCCAAAAACAGAGATACATGAGTTGAAAGATCAAAATCATTCATTTTGCCTGTCACCACCGTGTATAGCTGACTTTATTAGTAGATCTCCATTTGAATCCCTATTACCCCCCAAAAGAACATCTTGATGTAGGGTTGTTCTTTACATGTAGCATCTGGCAACAGTAAGTGTGCCGTGTCAGCTGCTGTAGCAGTTTATAACTACAGACCTGGAACGATCACAGCAACAACATCATTCAGCCCCGTTATCCTCAGGGTGCAAAGCCCAGTTCTGCCCGTACCAGTGCCTTAAAGAAGTAGCCCATGAATGAGATTCATTGAGTCAAAGTCTTCTTAGGGCGCACTCACACTGTCCATCCGCACCAGGTCAAAACAGGTTTTACGGGTAAAGCCTAGCTCGTTTGACCAGTGCGAGTGCACCCGCTCCGTGCCTAGCTGCGGCAGCTGGTCGTCCACGGCCCGTTTGAGAGAGGTGGGCTTTTGTAGAGCGCGTTTGCACATGTTCGAGCACGAGCGTCCGCACGTGTACGAGCACGAGCACAACGCCCACGGCGGTTCTGACGTCATTTATGTGCGCCTGTTCGGACATAGAAAAAAAAAAGACGGACCATGCACGGACATTTAAACAATGGCGGTGAAAGGTTCACGTTGGTGTGATGCGGAGGTGGAGTGTTTACTGCAGATTTGGTCGATGAAAAGATTCAAAAACAGTCGACAAGACGCACAAAAACTCAGAGGTCTACGGAAAGATCTGGAAACAAAGCCACGCATCGCCATGACGTCATCAATGCGTGTGACGTGTTACGGCGTGATGACGTATAGGCAGCAAGAAGCATTCGCAGAGGCCCAGGTAGTGTGAGTACAAACGGGCCTGGAGGGGGGGACAAGGACCCTAAAGCACGGGGCACGGTGCGGAAGGACAGTGTGAGTGCGTACCTAGTGTAGAGTAATACTACTAATAATAATCTTACTATTGACAGAATTCTGAATTACCATGAACATTTGCATCATAAATCATTCAAAGTCAAATTTGCACCTACATTCGTATACTATTTTTTGTATCTTGGGGAAATTAATCAACTTCCATAATTTCACCACATCACTGTGAAAAAACACCAAAGTTAGTCTCTAGGTTTTCGTTCAGCTCTGCAGAGATTTGATACTTTCAGTTGAACGTGGTCTCATGGGAGGGCGTATAAATAGCACGCCACTTTTCATGACTTGCATGACTTTTCGCGTGCATGTCTATGCATATTAAGCTTTTCGCGTGTCATTTAACGCCCGTAGTTCCCCAGGGTTAGGGTTAGGGTTAGGGTTAGGGTTAGGGTTAGGGTCAGGGTTAGGGTTGGGTTAGGGTTAGGGTTAGGGTTAGGGTTGGGTTAGGGTTAGGGTCAGGGTCTGGGTTAGGGTCAGGGTTAGGGGTTAGGGTTAGGGTTAGGGTTAGGGCATTTCACGCCCGTTTTTTCAGCCATCCTTCACATGAAATATTGATTTAAAAACAACCCTCTGACAGAAAGCTCCACCACTTCGTATTTCTCCGGAAAGTAGCGGAGAAATACGAACACGTGGGTTTTCCCTCATTGACATTTGTGCGTGAAATGACAACGCCATCTCTGCACTATACAAGTCAATTGAGACTACATGGCGTGAAATGACACGCAAAAAACAGGACATGCGTTGTAATTATACGCGAGATGGCTTGAGAGAAATAGCGTGTCATTCACACGCCTTTTAGTGAGACCAGGCTGTTCAGTTTTACATTCCTCTGATTTCTTTTTGCCCCAGAATTTGTTTTACTGTTTGCTTCTTTTTTATCTTCGAGTGGTCTCTAAGGAACCCAAGTACCCTCTCTTTAAAGTTCCCAGTGTGTCGTGTGTTCCTCTTTCTTTCTCTGAAACCCTATCTTACTTTGTCTCTTCCCTCCTTCCCAAATACATGTCAGACAAGGAGATTGGATTTGCCAGAAAATATTTCTATCGATGCCAACGGGGACCATATCTTCCCAGGTCATCCATCCATGAGGTGCGTTTTAGATGGATTCCACCTCTTCCAGGGACAGTGTCTGTCCCAGGTCCCATTATATGACCCTGAGTCCCTCATCAGAATATACTCTTCCTACAGTCTCAGAATAACTTGCATCCCAAAGTGTAATGCAGGTGCCAAATCATTTTATTGACTCTCCGGCTAAAAACGAGAGCCTGGGCTAGGGGAAAAGCTGGTACTCTAGATTTCCCTGCTGCTGCATATACATGTTTTTACAATGCATCAAGTTGGTGAGGTCCCAAAGTCATAAAACAATGGTTTTTACACTGGGGATGTGTGAAAATGTAAATTGGAGGAAAATGTTAAAATAGAGGCATCTTCTCTGTTACAAAACAACATGGTCAGTTATGGGGGAAAGTCTTCCTAATGTTCCAAGTTTGTGTTAGAGGGTACAAACTGTCTTAGTACAAACTGTATTCTGGTCTCTATTGTGCACACTGTGAACCTGTCAATTAAAGACCAGAAGGTGTCAGAACTCAAGGAAGTATATGAGTGAGTGGTAAAAAACACATTCAGCACGGTGCTCTGCTCACATATTGGCTTTATGCATGCTCAGGCTATAAACCAGGGAAATTGCATTTTTTCTGACCTCACTGGGTTTAGTACGCCTCTCTCGCAGGAACCAGGGAGGGATATTTTTGGGGCCTGTGTTTCGCCACATGAGATGGAACCGCATGAGTGCGTGAAGATACAGCATTGTGAATGCAGAGGCAGAGACACACCTGGCGGACAGTCAGCCATTGGTCATTGGATTGGTATTGGTCATTGGAAATTTGCACAGACCAAATTCAGATGCTAAATACAATGTATACAATTCAATATTTAAAAATATGTGTTAAAAAATTCAACATGCCAAATTCCCCCGCAAAATTCAATGTGTAAAATAGAGGCTGTAGATACTAGATCAGGTGTATGTGTCCGAGCAAGAAGAGCTGTGACAATGTATGTTGTGGTTCTCGAACAGCAGCAGCAGCCGTGCTCAGCCTCTCTTGTCAGATTCACAAACATCTTACCGATGATTTTCAAGCTGCGTCTAATATCTACTGTGGCAATTATGATTGTATAAGCGCGCACTGCATTACGCAATTATCAAGGGGTTTCCCAAAAGCTACAAATATCCTGACCACTGCATTAGAGCTCCCCAACGTGGAGGGTCGTAGGGAGCTTAGGTATTACGTAGGATACGTTAGGTATTATCTAAAATGAGATTAAGGTAACCAGTTGTTTCAGATTAACCCAACACAAACTGTTCCCTGGACGCTGACGTCGACCTGAAGTTAATAAATGTGCTGAAGCTGAAGTGGCTCACAGCGTAAAGCAGCAGGATGTAAAGTTTATGTGTTTTGCTCTCGTGAGATCGAATCCAGATGGATTCAAACATACATATGAACACACACATATAGGATGTCGAGACAGAACATCACCAAAGCATGCAACAAATACAAGCTAAACCAAACATACCGCACTTCAGGCAGTATCAGTGGAATGAAATGGTGTACCATTCCTGCCTTTGTAGACTTCATTTGGAAGTGTAGTGAATATCATGTGGATGGATGAAAAATGTATTTTTATTTCCTTTTGCTAACATTAGATATTTACCCATCTAACAGCCATATAGGTTATTACAAAACGTATGTATCTGCAGGGTTTGTGATTGTTATCTTAACTTTTGTTATGATTTGGCACTATAAAGAAAATTGAACTGTGTTCTCAGATCTCGCGAGACTTTGTCGCTGAGACAGCAAGTTCCCCCTGAATCCCTCCGTCTGAAAATGTAATTTTAGGCTCTGAATGTTCAGGAGATATGTGTCTTGTGAAAAATTGGTTACACGTTTACTTCAGTGATTATGGGACTATGGGAAAGGTCATAATCTGTGTTCATGTTCACTCCTCCCACTGGAATCAATACACTCAGGCCCTGCTGCTAGTCTCCTAAAGCGAGCTGAAAGGTCGTGCTTCTAATCCATAGAGATCCATCATAGTCTCGAACTTCCTGGTGATGCAGGAAGACAGCTGCATGTACAAGATGGGGTGAGACAATATGATCAGTGCTGTGACAAGAGAGGGCAGCTTAAAGCTAATAGCATGTAATGCCCAGCTGCTGGCTCAAATCTGGTGCAGCCATCTGTTATGTCTCGCTAGTTTAAAACGTCCTCACTTCAACAGGAACAAAAACCTTAAAAGCTAGCTGTGTATACCCTGAAGTGCTTACATTATGGTTTGTAGAGCCTTGGCGTAAGTCTCCTGGGATCCTGGAGTTCACTGGGGCAGACGTACTTCAGTCGAACTCACCGTGACTGAAGAGATTTGCGGAGCTGAGTGCAGTTAAAATGTTGTGACACGGCAGAGGCAGCTCGATCGATGATTCAGTAATGCCTAATCTAGGTTTGATAAATGCTGTTTAGCATTTGGAAAAGGTCGTGTGTCGGCGCTCCAAAATCAATCGGTTATTTGCAGAGGGCCTTTTCCCTCCAAATGACATTAACCCGCACGATATGCAAGTCATTTTGCTTAACTTTGAAACATAATTAAAACAGCTGAAATACCTGGGTGTGTTTTTAAAATGCTAACATCGCTAACACGTGTAATTGATTGGTTGTGTTAGAGCACTTAGATTTTTAACATTGGGGTTTTTTATGCATTTATTCATTTTTTTAAGTGGATTTCCAAATGTGATTCTAAAGTAGTTTATTTAATTACATGCTTCTTTCACATTTTACTGTCTGGGCTGAATGGTATAAAGCAGAACGAGTGAGCAGTAACTGGAAAACAGCTGCCTTCATTGTCAACTCAAAGCAATTTTTGGTCCTTTTGGAACTGGAGGGCTGCCGGTTCGAGTCCCTGTGTGGACCATGAATGGAGCGTGGACTGGTGGCTGGAGAATTGCCAGTTCAACTCCTGCCCACTGCTGTTGAGCAAGGCACCAAACCCCAAACTGCTCAGGGCGCTGGTCACTGGCAGCCCCCTCCCTCCGATATCAATATATATAGGTGCTTGTGCATGTGTGTGTATTTCCAGCCTGTGTGTGTGTAACATGAATAATAATAATAGAGTGAATTTGCCCGCTGCGGGACTAATAAAGAAATTCTTCTTCTTCTTATCAAAGTTGTATCAATGTTATAACAAACTACATTGTAATGGAAATGTTTATGGTTTCATAGCACATAGTGATTTTATTCAACATCCCTTTCATACAGGAGAATTGTGTATGAGTTGCTTTTTTCTTTATTGGTTTATCATCATCTTGCTTTGCTTACAGGGTGACTGTGGGTCAGTGGCAGATTGGGTCGTCCTCCATTGGGAGACCGGCAGTTCGATCCCCACCTCCCCTGGTCCACATGTCGAAGTGTCCTTGGGCAAGACACTGAACCCCGAAATGCTCCCTGTGCTGCACATGGGTGTGTGAATGTGGTGTGAATGGTTACATTAGATGGTCTGTAGATGTCCACTGCCATCAGTGTGAATGTGACAAACACTGTGAAAGCACCTTCAGTGGTCAGAAGACTAGAAAGGTGCTTTATAAGAACAAGTCCATTTACCATTTACCTCTCAGTTACTTCAAGTGGATCAGCTGCCTAAACATTATGTAAGCTGTTGTTTTTTTGTTTATTTACATTTACGTGCATGAATTTAGGAAGTGACAATAAGCATTCTGTTAAAGACACTTGATGAGAAAAAGGGGTGGATATTATATTTAATAAGATATTTTCATCTTCCCGCTTCTTTTCAGGCACAAATTACATTTAAATGTTGCTGTTTTCTGTGCAAATGCTATTGTAATGAAAGCCGCCTGAGACAAATGAATAAATATGATGCAACTGCTGACCATTGTGTTAAATGAATACAAAATATTGCCTCTTATTAATCATATGCAGAATTCACAAAAGCCATTCTTACAATTAATACACAAACAGCCGTGTGATCAATTCTCTCTGCAGTGCAAAATAAACAAGATGTGGGATCGTAAATTCAAATGAAGTATCTTTGGGGAAAGAAAACCTCATAATTCATCAATGTGTTCTGTAATCATTGAACAATACGTGCATGTTATGAAGCTTATTCTCTAAAATATCTATAAATAATACGGCAAACAGGACAAATAATGTTTACACACCGGAGCTGTTTAGGACGCCTCCGTTTGAGCGTCAGTTTTAATATGGTTAACAGTGTTTAATACAGTCTTTGAGATCAGGATGGTCTTGCGAGGCTACCGGTGTATAAGATGCACTTTGAAATACAACTGAAAGCCGTAAAGGGCCTAAACCGGTGTATATTGTATGGGATATAGTAGGATACATGGGATTATTATGGGATGGTGATGCAGTTGTCGTGTGAAGGACTTAAGCAAATGTGAATGAGCCCTTTCAGCAACACAAAGGGTAAGATTTTAATTCTTCTAATGCAGAACAATGAACATCTGGTGGGATGACAGACGTGTCATTTGCAAGATGTTCAAAATCACACGATTCATTCAAGACTTACACATTCAAGATGTTGGTAGAAAGGCAAAGAAAAAAACAGAGATTATATATGACTGAAAACGTTATGTGTTTCCGTTCTGGTGTATGCTCTCGAGATCACCCTCTGGGGGGGGGGGGGGGGGGTCTGAGGGTGAGGCCGTGGCCATAGCGGAGGAGAACAAGGACAGGGGTGAGAGGAGGATGGTTGGACCACAGCTGTTTGGGTGCAGCCACAGAGGAGGATCCAATGACTGGAAGATAACATGACTGACTCAGCTAACTACGGTCATGCAAACATTTCACACACACACAGGCAATGACGCTAATGGTTGCCCGCTTTCCCAGGGCAAGTAAAAATAATACTAGGAGCTACGAGCTTGTTTTCTGATCGCCCAAACGGTCAAGTGGATTTTTGATTATAAGGGATTAGTGTTAATGTAAAGGCTGTTATAAAGCTGTTTTATAGACTGCGAAACAACCTGTTTCTGGCTAATTCACACAAAATAGATATATTTGCACTAAGCTGTCTCTCTCTCTCTGTGTGTGTGTGTGTGTGTGAGCGCAGTTTCTCCCTCTAGCTTCTGGTTGGTGTTAAACTGATGTTTGCTAGAGCCACAAGAAACTAAACTCTATCGCATGAGCAGAACCCCTCACATCTCACTTTCTAAATCGTACATAGAGTGACATTTGTGACTGACACCAATGATAAGGGTGACTGGACTTCTGTCAGGGCGGGTCCAGGGGTTAACTCTTGACCTAGTTTAGAGGTTTACGTTCATAAACTAAACTCACGCACCTCTGCAGTGAAAGCAGTGCACACGACTTCATTATTTGTGTCCGGAAGCAAAATACTGCTCAGGTATTGATAAAGCTAATGCTTTTTTTAAATTCCAGTACAGTCGATTTTGATTTGCATTTACATTTTTAGGACAACAATTGATTTTTACAAGGATGGAATATGCAGAGTCATCTTTCCCAGTTTACTGAGCCAGGGGGGAGTCAAACTTTGGTTTATGTTGATGATATTTTAGTGTTTTCAGATAAACAAGAAACATGCAAAACAGATGTTAGGGACATAAGGTGAGCAAAATCAAACTTTAATTATGGGAACCAACTGTCAAATACCCAGGATAAAGGCCGATCACTAGGTAATAAAAAGAAAGCTAAGCTGTTTTTGAAAGCACCAAAGCCTTTACATAAAAACAAAAACAGAAGATGTCGTTTTTGTCGGAATGATTAATTTCTTCGAGTCATGGACACCAAACAATGCTGAAGTAGCCGATCCTTTGAGCAAACTAATGTATGAAAACACAATGGCAGCACATGATGAATTAAAAGGGACTAATGAGGCGGAAAACTCATTTACTTAAATAAAACAGATCCTGACAAACACAAGATTAAAGAGGAGAATGTTTGAAGGTGCTTCTAATGCATCAGAGTTTACGCTTGTAACTCAGACAGTGTGTATTTTGATGTATAAGTTGTGCTGCTCTGCACGAACTGTGTATAGTGTGTGACGGCCCCCTGCTTTGTGTGTCCCCTCCTTCCTATCTGCAGGTTTCTCAGTGGGCGGGGCTTGAAACTAGGAGCACCTGGCCGCACCGGGCCAAAACAGGTTTTACGGGTAAAGCCTAGTTCGTTTGACCAGTGTGAGTGCAACCACTCCGCGCATAACTGCGGCCAGCTGGCCGTCCACAGCCTGTTTGGGAGAGGTGGGCTTTTGTAGAGCGTTTGTTTACACATGTATGAGCACGAGCGTGACCACGTGTACGAGCACGAGCGTGCGCACGTGTACGAGCATGAGGCCTACGGCGGCTCTGAGGTCATTTCCTGTGCGCCTGTTGGGACGTAGAAAAAAGAAGGAGGGACCATGCGCGGACATTTAACAACAACAACAATGGCGGCGAAAGGTTCACGTTGGTGTGATGCAGAGGTGGAGTGTTTACTGCAGATTTGGTCGATGAAAAGATTCAAAAACAGTCGACAAGACGCACAAAAACTCTGAGGTCTACGGAAAGATCTGGAAACAAAGCCACGCATCGCCATGACGTCATCAATGCGTGTGACGTGTTACGGCGTGATGACGTATAGGCAGCAAGAAGCATTCTCCGAGGCCCAGGTAGTGTGAGTACAAACGGGCCTGGAGGGGGGGACAAGGACCCTAAAGCACGGGGCACGGGCCATTTTATTGTTTTGTGGGCTGTGACCTGGTTTTTACACTTTACACTTCGCAATCGTCACTCACAAGCACCAATCGCCAGACACACTGATAACCATACGTTCACACCTCATAGCATTATCATGATATATGTACTTTATTTGAATAAATATTGTTAATGGTGGCGCTTATCTCCGTCTCACTATCTTTGCTCATGGCTTTTTGAGCCGGTCAGGACAAGTGTATTCTGATTGTTGATACTGGTAGAAAGTAATCCTGGTAAAGAGTTGAAACAAGTGTAGTAGTATTTTAACTGATTTAAATATCAGGTAAAATTATCATTCATTAGAATAAAGAATGCCTAAGGATACAGAGGGTCTGATATTCGGTTCCGTCGTGATAATTTAGAAGAGTCCGGATGTGTTAAATGTTGAGTCTGGCTGAATTGATCGTTGTACTCAGATACAGCGGTAGGACATGGGTATGTGAAGTGCACTCGTTGCTGTCTGAAACACAACTGCGTTTGTGGAAACTCTGTCGAAGCGTGGCATTCAGAGAGGTACTAGCTACTGTATATGGTAAAGGGCTGAGCATTACGGGGTACAGATATGAACATACTTAGCATCCTTAGCATCGTCTGTGTGAGCTGCACATTAAACTGACTCCAATGTTAAACCATCCACGTCAATGTTTCATGTTCAGAGCAAGTGAATGGAAGTCATGTGACTCACTTGTAGTATAATGAGCTACACACACGGGACTTTCACCCAGGAGTCTGTGGTTCATGCAAAACTTAACTTATTTTATATATGGTAAAAAAAAGAAAAGGGCTGAGCATTATGGGGTACGTAACAAGCAAATGTATATGCCTCTGCCAGTTCGGGCCTCCTGAATTGCCACTTACAGAGGCGTTGGCGCACACATAATTTCCACTCATCACTCCAGAGCTGTTGACATTCATCGCTTTCATCCAACTTTTCTTGTAAGTCACTGCATGACGTAAAAAAATAACTCCCTGAGGCAAGAGGTTTTTTTGAACGGGGACTCAGTTACAAGGCGTAAGACGCTTCTTGAACATCTGTGCAGCACACAGGCAATTTGAGATAAGACTCGCACGGGGGAAGTTAATTAGCAATATGGATCAGTCCTAATGAATACAGTGTAAAGTGCATCTCTGGATGTAAAAGCACTGGATGGGTCTATTAAATAAAACTTTTATTTGAAAGCCCCAATCTTCAAACCTTCACGTGTGCAGTTTTACTTTATAATTACAAACATTTTCCCGGATCTCGTTTGTATAGTGCAAATCATCGCAGGCTGTGAGCATCCACAGCCGCAGCCTCACAGACTGTAGTGCCACGGTTCACTGAAAATGCACACTGATTTCTTTTATTTATTATTTCTTTTTTTTCTCTCTCTGTGCGATAGGAAGCAATTTGCTGTAATGCGTGATCAGGGCGTTTTTTGAAAGAGCCATTTCATTGCGCTGTGCTGGTCCCTTTCTCTGTCGGGGAGCCCGGCTGTTCCTGTTCCTCTATCGACACCAACCACTGAAGCTGAAAGACTCTGCCCCAGCTAAATGAGACTTCACATCGCTCTGCTTTCTCTTCCTTCTCCCCCGTTTTTCTCCTCTCATGATAGCGATTACCACAGCGTAGCACTATTTCTCTCTCTGTCTCTCTCTGTCTCGCACCCCCCCCCCCCCCTCTCAGTTTTGTGAAGGAGAGCCGTACGTGGAAACGCATGAATAAAGTTCAGTGCGAGGCCAATTAAAGTGCACAGATGTCAGTAAATGAAACAGATGATGAAAAGCAAATTAAGAGGAAAAGATGTAGAGCGGGTGAACTCCGCAACTGAAATGCCAGCAGGTGTTTGCGGGCTCAAAGCCATGTTTAAAAGGAGAACAATGGTGTCAGCTATTGTTGTAATTACAGTTTCGGTGGGTGAATAAGCGATCAGTGTAACCACCCACCCTCTGCCCACATTTGTTTTAATAAGAGGTTTGCTACGCCGTCATTTCAGGAATTTAGCTCATTTTGCCCTTCGCCAGCTGTGTCCTTTACATGGTGATTCTAGTTCCCATTGTCGAGCTGTGAAGAAAGAATAATTAGTATTAAGCTTTGCCACATGGATACAATAGGTGTGGATATGAATAAATAAAAGGCCAACAGCAGATGTATTGTTTCACATTTGCAAAAGCTGCAGTGGAAAAAAGTCATATTCACATTACTATAGATATTATTATAGTTACTGGAAGTGTCTCTGTCTCTGTCTTTGTGTCTGTCTCTGTCTCTCTCTGTCCATCTGTCCGTCTTTTCTCTCTCTCTCCTTCTCTTCCTCTCTCCGGTGCAGACAGATGTGTGTCCTCCACAGAGCTGGGTCTGTCTGACGTTCCTGTCTGTTATAGTGAAGGTGTTCGTCTCCACCGTACTCTACGGGGGAATTGTTGGGTCTATGTAAATCATAAATAAGTCATAGAGTGTGGTCTTTACCTACTCTGTAAAGTGTCCTGAGAGAACTTCTGTTATGATTTGGCACTATTAATAAGATTGAATTGAATTGAAAAGTTCATAAATATCCACTGGACTGGGTCGTAACTTTGATAACTTGTTCAAATCCAACAGATTTTACTATCTAGAAACAAAACAAATGCCAAGTTGAGTAACATCCCTTAGTGACAAGCTTTCTGAGTAATCCTTAATTTGCTCTGACTAGAATAAAAGGTTTGAATGTCCGAGGAAGGTCTTCATCAGTTGATCTCTTATTATATAAGGCCTCTTTTCCACTGCTTATGCTGCCCACACTCTACTCCCCTTGCTCCCTTTTGGTTTCCCATAAGCAAAAGTTCACATTAAGGCCCGAGCACAACAGTCCGACAGTCGGCTTTTGGTCATTGGGTTCTGTGAGCATCCGTCACCCTAGCTTTGGATATGTGTCATTCACCGTTGGCACTAGTCAGCCAGTCCAGCTGTAGCAGATATGGTTTCTAATGGTTTAGGCCAGGGCTGCCCAGTCCTGCTCCTGGAGGGCCACTGTCCTGCGTGTTTTAGGTTTCTCCCTGCTCTAATACTTGGCTTGAGCTTGTTTTCTGGTTGCCCAAACGGTCAAGTAGATTTTTGAGGGATTACTGTTGATATAAAGGCTATTATAGACTGCAAAACACCCTGTTTTTGTGTCAGGTGTAAACCTGATGTTTGGTAGAGCCTCAAAAAACGAAACTATCGCATGAGTAACTCCCCTCACATCTCACTTTCTAAATCGTAGATAGATGGACATTCGTGACTGAAACTAATGATAAGGGTTACTGGACTTTTGTGGACTGGACTGGTCGTGTTGTCAATGTGCTAGCTGGCTAGCTAACATCTTGAGTCTGTCCTGTCGGCCGTCACTCGTTCTTTGATGTCGGGTCTGTGAAGTTACACATGGTCACTGATGCATTATAAATCTATATATTAAAGCTGCTTTAAAGTTCTGTTTAACTTAACTTAATGTCTTGTAGGCATAATGAAACTTTTAGGCAATGTGAAAAACCCTCCAAAACCCTCAATATGGTCCTTTTATTTCTGCAGTGTCGTCCTCTCCGAGATCATGGTGCTGTGACAGTTGTGAAAACGTATCCTGTGTGCTTTACACACGCTCCCACTGAATGCCAGGTGTGTCTTAAGGTGTTTCTCTATACATAAAAAGCAGTTCATGTGTTTGCACTGTGCTGTTTTTGTTCTGCTCTGGTTGGAGAGGATAACTATCCTCTAAGTCTCAGGCTCTTCCGCCCTCCTTGGCTTTTTGTCCATGGTGACAGAGGCATTTTTTCTTTGATGACCTTGATAAACAATCCTTAATGCTGTCTTTTAACCCTCCTGTTGCCCTCAAATTTGACTAACACCATTTATTCTAAGGGTCAATTTGACCGTAGCAATTTAAACATCTGGAAAATGATCAGAATCAAAGTGTGACTCAAGTTAAGTCTTTAGTACTTTATGTTTTTATTTAACAGAATGAAAAATATCACTGATGTTAAACTGCATGGAGGGATTTCTGTGTGTGTGTTTTAAGGTAAGTCTGTTATTTTAAGTGCTATTTTGTGTTATTTGTAACATCTGGAATGAAAGTAACGTCCGTTATCAACGACAGCAGCATGAATTTGACCTCATATTATATCTGAATTGTAAAATAAACAATAATAATAATGATTAAATCATCCAGATGATCAAACTGACCCAAAGGAACACCGATGAGACAAGTACATGTACGATAAGAACAATAAAAAATATATATAATCATGATAATTTGAGGTTTTTTATGAGTCGTCCCCATAAAATGAGGAAAAGTCAGAAATATAAAGCAAAGAAATGACATTATTTAGAGATGTTAAACATTAAATGGGGTCAAATTGACCCTTAGGATAACAGGAGGCTTAAGTATACTTCTAGTGTCCACTGTAGACCTGCACCTGCCTTAACTCTGATAGGGCATTTGTTTCTGTTAGGCCCACTTTAAAGTTTCTGAGTTTCTTTATTGTTCCAGAGGGATTTTAAGGTTAAAAGGTTTTCATTTTAATTAACTGTTTCATAATGTGAGCTCTGTGAACCTAGCGTGAACACTAAATTTGATCGAGGGCGAAATACTAAACGCCATGTGATGTAGCAGTGAGGTAAAAAGTAAGGGAGTAAGGAAGTAAGGAAGGCACTGACGCCCCAAAATTGGTGAAAAAGCATAATGACAAACGTGTCGGAGATAACCTTCGTCAGGCAAGGGTCGACTTTGACATGAATTGAGCTCCTCTTAGGCCTTGTGTAAAGTCTTGTGTCATCTTTATAAAGGTGGTTCTGTTAAATTGTAAATCAAAAATGTAGAGGAAAATACATTTTGTGTCTAAGGATTTCACTCCTTCGCTTGTGCTGAGACATTGTGTAGAGCAGGTGTGATTGAGCTGTGCAGAGCCTCACAGCTTCCTCCCTCAAACCTTAAGACCTTCCTTTTTAAAGAGATGAAGGAGAGAAAATTACATTCAGAACAGCGATAAAGTAGACGTTTAATGCTTGACTGATTGCACCGATCAAGGACATCAAATAATATGATGTGCCACACCATGGCTGGTCTCAATCATACAAAAGGTCATAGGTGTACCTTCTCTGACAAGTGGGCTTTACCTCAAATGATGGATTTAACCTGGAAAAAGGTGTCGTTTTGCTCTGCCGTGGGTAATGCCTCAGAATACTAAATGAATGCATTTGGTTTTGAGCAGGATTTCTCAGTATTGTAGCAGGAATCAAACGGTTTGTATCAAATGTATTTAAATGCACGTTTGTCAGTAAAGAAAGAATCAGAAAGAAGGAAGATTCAGAAACACTGTATGCTTATTAACGTTGTATGTAAAATGTATAACCGTATTTTCCGCACTATAATTAGATTAAAGGCGCACTGCCGGCTTTTGAGACATTTGAAGGTTTTTAGGTGCGCCTTTAACCCGGTGCGCCTTATATATGGACCAATATTGAGCCACAACAGGTCTCGCAACTACGGTGAGCAGCCGCCGACTCTATTTTCCCCCGTAGAAGAAGTAACGCACGGTGCATGTTGAGATTTATGACTGTGTGAAGCGTGCCGTTTCATTTCCATGTGTGTGTTTGTGTAAAGAGCCCAAAATGGCTCCTGTTAAGAGACACGCTTACGACGCAGAGTTTACACTCAAGGCCATTAGTCACGCAGTAGAACACGGGAATAGAGCAGCAGCCAGAGAGTTGAACATGAACCACTCAATGGTGCGGAAGAAGCAACAACCATCTGACTGTTTTGTTGACATTCCCTTTAGCGCAGCTCCATCTAATAGTACAGAACGTAACCCCAGCCACGACTGTAGCGTCTGTTCTATGCGCCTTATAGTGCGGAAAAAACAGTAATTTAATAAGAAGCTACAGTCAGCAGCTGCTTAGCTTAGCTTAGCATAGCATAAAGACCGGAAACAGGGACATAGCTAAATGGGCTCTGTCCAAAAACAGTAATTAAATAGTTACCTCTGAAGTTCATGTAAACACTTCAATTTCAATTGTTTCCACTGTTCATGCTAAGCTAAGCCGACCAGCCGCTGGTTTTAGCTTCATGTTTAATGGACAGATATGAACATACTTAGCATCCTTTAGCGTCTGTGTGAGCTGCACATTAAACTGACTCCAATGTAAAACCATCCACGTCAATATTTCATGTTCAGAGCAAGTGTTTTGGAAGTCATGTGACTCACTGACACACACGGGACTTTCACCCAGGAGTCTGCGGTTCATGCAAAACTTAAGTTACATGACAAATTTATTTCAACCCAAACCACAATCTTTTCCCAAACCTTTGAATCCACAACAGTACCCTCGTTTGAAACTGTGACCGTGGAGTGTCCCTACCCAGGCAATAAAGCGTCAGTATGTGATGGGTAGGGAACAGAAAAGGGTTTTAGCAGTTCAAAAATGTTGAGATTGGATGCATCTGTGGTTTGCAGAAACAGACTTATTTTGAAGCTTTTCATTTAATATCTACTTGATAATTTTTCTTTTTACACTTTTGAGCATGTTTAACTTTGTCATAGTTATAATGGAAAGTATCCTGCACAGCTCTAAATCTGTGCAGGATACTTGTGTATTAGGTGCACGGTCATGTCGAGCAGCTGTTTCAGCTTCGTTTTTTCCCACAATAGATAAAACTGATTATCTGTGCGTGCCAGAGTTTTGTTTTCTTAACTTTGTTTCCAGAAATCAACTGAAGGATTCGATAAAACCTTGTTAAAGTCCTTTAATACAATGTTGCTGAGAGATCACACTGTAGATCAATGACACACTGTCTTCTAGTTACTAAAATCAGATAGAAAGTGCACAACTGCTTAAATATGTTGTGTGAATTTCACTGAGCTTGCTGTTGTTTTTCAGAGTCCTGTCTTGAACACACACAGGTGCACACAGACATACACTGTTAGACACATCTACATCTGGGAGCTGCCCACCACAGTCACCAATCTTCTACTGTTGTTACCGCTGTTGAGCAGTTCCACTGGAGCAATTTAGGGTTTCTTCCTAGCTCAAGGACAACACAGCAGCAGGGGCCGAGGGAGGGAGCAGCGAGCCCTGTTCATTTATTCTCTCAAACCAAACTGGCAACCTTTCAGTCATGGGCCCATTCCCTAACCTCTAGGCTTCCCAGGTCTGACTTAATCTTTTTCGCAAACACTTCACTTTATACTTCTACAGTTGCAGCTCTGTGCAGCTGCGGTGTAGTCACAATCGTCTGTGACCGCGGAGCAGCTCCACTGAAGCACTTAGGGGTTAATTGCTATTTTCAAGGACATCTTGACAGAGGCAGCTCTTTTCGGCTGCAGCTGAGTCAGGCTGAGCCTTTGACATAATTGCTGATAATAACTTAGACATTAGCACAACCAAGCAGATAAATGTGGTGTGACAACTGACTGAGATGAAAATAAGAAGAAAGAGCCACAAAGATAAATGAGAGTGGTTTGACATATTCTTCACCGTACTTAAAAGTCTATTTGAATTCTAAAAACCATGCTGAGGTCTGTCTACTGTCACCCTTTTATCATCTCACTTTTCACCTCTAATGAGAATAGGAAAAACAGAGAATACCAGTCTAAATAACTGTAGTTGGTTGATGTGATGAGTTCAAGAACCGTATTTCCTTACAAAAGCCCGCCTACACAGAAACCTGAGAGCTGCATGAGGCCAGACACGATCCTTCTTTTTGTCTCCCCCTGTCTCCACACCTGCGGTATAGTACTTGCATATTCAGTACATACACACACATGCGCTGATCTCTAATGATAAGTAATGGGCCGTTCGGCACATTGATATGAAGCTGCAACATGGCCGAAAATGACAAAGACTACCATTGTGATGCTCCATCATTCATAACCATGATGTCTCATTTAGGGCTGGAGAAACCCCATTATGTCGAGCCATTCCTTTCATTTACACTGAAAGATCTATGACAGATTCAGTAGATCATTATGCACGGAGCATGAGCAGGGTATATGTAGAGATATGGGGCTACTAACCAGACACTGGCATTTCAATGACCTTAACTAATAAAGCATACGGGGGAAAACGCTGGATGACAGTGTGTTGCTGCAACTGTGAGTTTCTCTTTATAACAAGAATATTTTCTGTTATAATAAGAACTTTTCCCGGTATAAGATACTTCTATGATGTATTAGCCCCTTTCACACATGCACTGCAAACCTGCAATTATGAATACAAATGTCTGAATCCATTAGACTGGGTATCAAACAGAGTTTACCCAGTTCCCTGTATTACAAAGACGGTGGAATTGTGATTGAGCCCATGTGTGAAGAGCCGCTCTTTGTGCACAGAATTCACAGCAAGCATGTTGGCATGTCGATGACGTTTCTATTATGCCGCTTGTGCAAAACCGGGGGAAAACAATCATTTGGGGCAGTGCTTTGAGTGGGCCAGTACGCACCATTACGCAGTACCCCCACTACTAGATTTTACCCCCGCGTGCACGGGACGTTTCTCTGCGTACTGGAACCCTTTTCTCTCCAAATCTGTCTCTCAGCGATTCATGGCAGTTAAACTACATTACCCAGGGTGCACTACGCGATGCATGTCTTTGCTCACACCAGTATGCTATTACATGACGCCTCGAGTTTGTTGTAAATATTACACCACTTTATTACCTTTTTAATATATGCTTGGCATGAGACATGGCCAGATTTCACTTCTATTGAGCACAGCAGATAGTGTAAAAATAACTAGGTTAACTAGAGTCTCAATCTGCTCCACTTATTATGAATTTGAAGAAGTGCAGCCGTTTATTTGTCAGTTAACACTAATGAGGAAATGCTGAACAGTCATAATATGTTACATTCTAATGTGTCGCCCACCAAGGCCCCATGAAACCATTCACTGCTCAGTCAAGCTCATCAAGAAATAATAAAGTACAGAAAATGTCAAAAGTAACAAATTAGGGAGCGCCTTCATGGACACGGACACGGACGCGCACGCACACGCACACACCATAGACTACAAGGTCTTCCTTTTGTGTTGAGATATGTTTTCATTAATGAGATGAGTTAGCTTGTTGCCATAACAAGAAAAGTTTCCTGTTCGAACTAAATACTACACGTTAGTGTTCTGTGATAATGAAAACGATCACCTTGGCTGCAGTTGATTCGACTATAGTCATATTCACATTACTATAGATATAGATATAATCATAATTACTGTTAATTTGGTGGTTGCTTGCATCTTTCAGTCTTTGTGCCTTTTCTTTCTCCCTCTCTCCGGTGCAGACAGATGTGCGTCCTCCACAGAGCTGGGTCTGTCTGACGTTCCTGTCTGTTAAAGGGAAGATTTTTGTCGCCACTGTGTGCACAAGATTGCTGGATTGATACTATTATATATTAATATAATCATTATAATCATGTTATTATTATTGTTAAAGGTAGTGCGACTTGTTGCTGCTCATGGGGGTACTGTTGGGTCTCTGTAAATCATGAATAAGTGTCTTTGGATTACTTTTGTTATGATTCTGCACTATAAATAAAAGTGAATCGAATTATTGAAGTGTTAATTGAAGTGTCTTAAGTAGTGATTAAAAGTATCGCACACACAGCCAGGGCAATGCAACTGACACACTTGAAGTGAATGCGTTAGCTAGATTGTCATTTGTGAACTTTGCTAATTTTCTTTTCCCAAGTGAGACGTTAATTTAAGCTTTAGAAGTGTTGGTTGGCATATTTAGCACTTTGTTAAGCGTCAGCTCTGCTTCCAGGCTGTTTGCTAAGCAAGGCTGACTATGTCCTGGCTCCCGCTCCGTACGTCACCCACCACAAACCAAAACATATCTATTAAACATCTCACTCCTGAGAAGGAAATAAAAAGGTGTATTTCTCAACATAAAGGACTATTTTACTCATTTCAAAGCACACACGCGCACACGCACACACACACGCACGTGTACACACACGCACACACACGCGCACACGCACACGCACACACACGCGCACACGCACGCACACACACGCGCACACGCACACACAGAACTTGTACCTTTGATCCTGAGAATGACAACTTCAGCAAACAGAGAAGCTGACATTTGTGTTTCCTTGCTTCTTATGAATGACCCCTGGTGCACAGCGCAGTTTAAAAACTTGCCTCCCTCAGATTTTTCTTTGTCTCCCCAAACTTTTATTCTGCCAGTGAAAAATAAACTCGAAGTGAACGGTGGTCTGGGAAGGGGGTGGGGGGGGGGGGGGGGGGGCTCTGCTAAAAGATTCTATTGATCTCTTTATTCCTGAAATAATTTGTATGGCTTGGCAACCGCAGCATCATCCCTTATCAACGTCTGCCAAAAGCCAGGCAGTTGCCTCCTGGGTGTGAAATCTCTGAGAAATAATGCTTCTCATCACCAGCAAGAATGGCAGAAGAGGAGAAACGAAAAGGAAGACTGGGGAGAGGTGGGGCAGAGGGGAAGGAGGCGGTATCAGATGTTGGATGATAAAGGTGAGAAGAGGCTATGAAAACACACAGAGACTGAGTCAAACTTTTGAGAAACGCAAAGGATCAAATGGTGGTGAGACTGATGATTTATACCACTGGGGAAGGTGTGAACAGCTCTGTCGGAGAAAATGTGAAAAGGCAGCGTATGTTCAAAGTGCAGACACCTGAGGCCTGAATAATCCACTCTTATTGTAGAAGCACATTTTGGAATACCGTCTTATTTGACCCTTAAGGGCCTTAAGATCATCATCATTCATTCATCTTCAACCGATTGTCCCTGTCGGGGTCGCGGGGGACTGGAGCCGATCCCAGCTGACATCGGGCGTGAGGCGGGGTCCACCCTGGACAGGACGCAAGTCTATCACAGGACACATAGAGACGAACAGAGACAGACAACCATTCACACCTACGGGTGATTTAGAGTCATCAATGAACCGAACACCTGCACGTCTTTGGACTGTGGGAGGAAACCGGAGAACCCGGAGAAAACCCACGCAGACACGGGGAGAACATGCACACTCCACACAGAAGGGCCACCTTCTCGCTGTGAGGCAACAGTGTTAACCACTACACCACCGTGTCGTCATATCACGCATCTTGTTCTCCTGTAATGCATTTTTGACGTCTTTGTCTGCGGAATCAAAGCACACTTCAGTATCCAATCAAATGTTCTGCATCCGTCTAAACTATTTGCTTTGACCGAGTTATACCGATAACACTTCACAACGCTCAATAACTGCATAGCTTTCTCCATTCTGTTGGTGTCTTCTTGTTGAAAGTATGCTAACGCAAACCATGTTGATCAGGACCTGTGAGTAGAACATATTACCCGTCCTCTGAAAGCAACATGAGAGAGCAGAGAAGATGGAGCATTTGGAGACAGATGAAATAATACACGGCCCCTTTGTGCAGTACATCACAGAGAGTCAGGCCGGCTTCAGCATTCCTGTCTCACCAGATGCTAACATCCCCATATCAGCATTCCTGAGGTGAAAAGTTGTGTATAAATCAGCTTATCTTTGAAGTCTGTTCTCCTGATTCACAGTGATTTAACTGCCTTAAGTCTGCGTCTGTCTCTCCTAGAGTCAGTGGTGGAAGAAAGTGGATGTCTTTGTGCATAATGTGCTAGAATCTAGAGCAGTACCACTAATTTATGTTGACAGTGCATAATAGCAGTTGAACAAACAAAAGCCCGACAATGGCAAGACTGTGACCACTTTTGTTTGTCACACAATATCCTACAAGGTACAGTTGCTTCAACTTCAGTGTTTCCCTACCATTATATTAGGGGGCGCCCTGCCCCCCTCGAAAGTCAAGTTAGTCATTCATTCATTCATTCATCTTCAATCGCTTGTCCCTGTCGGGGTCGCGGGGGGTTAAAGCCGATCCCAGCTAACATCGGGCGTGTGGCGGGGTCCACCCTGGACAGGACGCCAGTCTATCGCAGGGCACATAGAGACGAACAGAGACGGACAACCATTGAAAGTCAAGTTCATTTTCTGTAATTGAATTTTCTGAATAGTGTCGGATCACAACAGAAGTCATTTAAGGATCCCTTTCCTGAAGAACAGCTCTATACCTTTTCTTTTTAGTAAACAAACTAAACAGCGTTATCCTCAAAGCAAATTCAGTCAAAAGCAACTGGACTTGGTTATTTGTCTAGGAAGACGTTTCACCTCTCATCGAGGAGGCTTCATCAGTTCATGTACGCATCTGACCAGGACCAGGACCAGGACCAGGACCAGGACCAGGCTGGGACCAGGCTGGGACTGGACCAGGACCAGGCTGGGACTGGTCCAACTAGCTGGTGTGGAGATCCTGGTGTTTAACCTCTCACAAGGCCGGTGATGTCACTGAGACCCTTTGTGCTCCAAGTGCCAACGAGCGTCGTTAGAGTGGCAGTTGTTGGTGGGAAGTTGGTTTCTACCTCGTTAGTGTCTTCCTAGACAAATAACCAAGTCCAGTTGCTTTTGACTGAAATTGCTTTGGGGATAACGACGACCTGGACAAATGAGAATATTCATAGGCTTAAACAGCCTTATGTTATTGATCTTATTTGCATGACGGCATGTAAATTCTGTCCCTACATGTGTTTAAGATTCTCAGAAAACTCAGTGTTGGAGATCCACTTGTTCAAAGATGGTTTGTTAAATTGTTTGAGAAGATGCTGCACTCAAAAACGAAACTGAAACTTTTCAGAGATCCTTTATGATTTAGTTTGAGAAGATGATTCACTCCAACAAAAAAAACAACGAAAACAGAATCAAACAAACTGAAATCCTTTCTTTGTTTGTTGTGTTTGTTGGAGAACATTATTTGGACGTTTTGGACAATTATTTAAAAAACATTTTCTGATGCCGAGTGTAGCTCATTGTGCAATACGCTGATTTAAACTGAGTTTGCATTGTCGCTCTGATTATTGCTGTATAATTGTGATCTCTCTCTCTTTAAATTCCTCCACACTTGCCTTAGTGACCGATCTGATGGCGAGATGAGGATGGGCTGCAGAGTTCAGCCAGACTGCTACATCAGCCAAACGCAGACACCGGTATCTATCGGTAACAGCGTATACAGTACGTCGTCTGATATGCACCAATATGCAAACTTTTTTTTAGGAACATATGATGCAGAACACTTAAGCAGCTTGTACATTCAGCTGCATTCAACAATCCAAAGTATCATTAGAAGTAAAGGCTTGTAATATATATATACATATTCAAGACATACAAATATTTGACCTTTTATTGTCGCTTTTCATTGTGACATGAAATAACATTGTTTGTAGGTAAATACATCAGTCGGGACAGCTGCAGGGATTTAAGCGTGAGAAGCAAACGATGCACAACTGGATCTTGTCATCGTGTTACCAATGTGCTGCAGTGTAGAGCTCATCATGAGCGTCCCTCCTAAACACACTGACCTTTGTGTGTTCCTGTTCAATTGAATTTTGTTAAAGGGCAGTGCACCGCAGCTTAATGTCATCCCCGGATTGTCCCTCTTGTCTGACCCTTGTTGAGCATGAGCAGTCCTCCCATCAGCTAACTTTTCCATGTGGTCTGACAAAACATCCCCTGAGACGAATGCACGGGGCCGTGTCAGAGTTCTGGTACAGTGCAGCCCAAGACATGAAACTGGCTGCCACACATAACTCATACTGCCATGAATGAAGAGCGATTGTGTGCTCGTCTGTATAGATAAATCTGCAAGACAACTTTGGTTCCTCACTGTTTCTACCTACAACAAGACAAACCAGTCGATATTAGGCATGTTTCCATTAGGGTAAAATGGGCCCGCTCAGAAAGTTTCAGGGCACGCCCTCTCAAATGGACGTTCACGTGCCGTGTTTTCATTACAAAAAAAAGGCCCGAGAGGGATTTACGAGACACCTGAGGTGAGGAAACGATCTGAATGGATTACGATTGCCGGTGATCAGCTGATCGATGATACAGCGGCGCGCCACTCTTTCTCAAAGTGAGAAATACAGAATAGTTGCAGTTTGATTTAATGTGGCCTGTATGATTCACAGGGTCAACTTATGTACAGGTAACATGTAAGAAAACACTTCATCTAAAAAATTCTTGGTGCTATAAAATTGTTTGTTGACAGACAGGCTTGCATGGAGCTTGCAGTACAGTGTTTGTGTATGTGTTTCTGTGTAAATGGGAGAGAGAAGGAGAGGGAGCATGCAGCAAAGGGCCCCAGGTCAGAATCCCACCCTCTTTTAACAAGCCCGTGCAAAGATGCGCGTTCATAGATCATTTTTTGCGCTGTGTTCTTCTTCACCACTGGATAAAAGTGTCTACACTACTTTGCCGTGTTGTTGTGGCGTCTGTACTACCACATGTCCCATCCTGCTTAGAGTTATATCCAATCAGCAACCAGGCTTCTCTCAGGGGAGAAAAACTGCCCTGCTCTCCCTCAGGGTAAAAAAAAACGGCCTGTCAAACGGCCGCTCAAGCGACTCACAATCAAATTAGGGGTGTTTCGGCGAGATAGATCCGCCTCATTCCGGGTATTCGAGCCTAATGGAAACACACCTATTGTTATTGAAACTATAATTTAAAGTTTTAGAAGACTGCCATACCATTGTGCTCGGCTGTGATTTAATTAATAAGAAATCTTTATAACCTTTCCGCAGGTGGTGGCATGTGAGACAGACTCATGCAAAATAGAGTGGGACTCTGATTGAAAAGGAAGGAGTCTGTAAAGAGAGTAAAGGACGCAGAACAAAATATCAAACAATGGCTGTGCGTTCACAGAGGGGAGAAGAGAACAGACCTACAGTGCAGTACAGAGAGGAAAAGTCCTGGGACACAGCCACACACATTTTATGACAACTACTGAAGTTCTTAACAAGACAGTGAAGCTTTCATTTTCACATTTGACAGTCGCCATCCTTATCCTCCGCCTAACCCCAATCATCAGTTCAATTCAACAGTCAAACAATGGCAGCAGGTGCCACTGAGTTAGCGTCGCCGCCAACGCTCCTCCCTGCTTTGGGTACGTGTGTGTAAGATGACAATGGGCACAATTCATTGAGATACTAGGCAGGGTGACCTTGTTTCATACCCCAGTGTGTCCTTTATGTGCAACTGCACGGATGAATGAATGAATATGACTGCTGGAAGAAATGTCTTTAAAATGTAGGGTTTTTTTTACACAAGGAAGACACAGTAAGTCCCTGAAGCAGGACTGCAAGTGATGAGAACGTGACACCCATGAGGGCTGCACACAGGGAAGAACAAGTGCCATTTTCAGTACTGTAGATACAATATTGGCATATGTTTATAGTTACCATGGCAAACACATCAGCACATGCTTATCCACTTCACAGTAAAACACTATAAATAGTTGAAAGTACTTCCCTAGGCTTTCTATGGTCCCTGAGAACTAACTAAAGCCTTTTCGGATGAACCTAAATGCTTACGCTAACCTGACGCGGCAGGTGGTTTGATACATAGAACCCTCTAAAGCGTAACTGAAAACTGTTTGGAAAAGGGCGAGAACATGTTTCCATCAACTAAAGCGTTCAGTGCCATCCTTTGCTCTTCTTTTAATGAAGAAATACTCTCCAGTTCTGTTATGATTGATGCTTTTGCAGCAGCTACGCTAACATCTTCAGGAGCCGCCATTGTTGTTTTTGGACAGTTGCCTCTGTGATTTCATGGAAGTTGTTTGCATTGATAGTTGCTAGAACTCGCCAGAAAGCGTATGGGAACTGCAGAGGTGGGTTGTGATTTTAATAGTGTTTGTCACATGAGCAAAATCTTTTACATTGCATGTCACTAATCCCATTGTTACTATGAAGATAGTGATTAGTGCAGTGCATAAATAAAAGTAAAACTAGACTTTAAAGCTCTTGTGAGAAGTGTTGTTCTTCATAAAACAGTGCTGGATATCGGCATAGACATAAGATCATCATGTTGTGCACAACGATAACCTAGTCCTACCTGACATTCATATTCAACCATACCTCTCTAAAACCTTTGGCTATTCATTGACTAAACCCTTCTTGTGATGCCTCAGTGCAGACAGTGAATCCTGAAGAAGACCTGAGCAGAAGACAGACGGCTGAGGCGATGAGACAGCCTACACGCCAAGGGAAGACAGATGATTCGGGGGTAAGCCACACTCACTGAAATACTGAGAACGCCGTTTTTCCTCTCCGTCAAGAAGTCGAGAAGCAGCTCCTGCCACAGAGTGCCTCAACTCATGACTAACACTTGCACTCGCACAGTGCCATTAGCAGTAACTGGTCTATCAGACAGAGCAAACACTCCCACTTTTAATATTTAATAATGGCATACAGTCTCGCTGCGAGTGCCTGTAAATACATACACACAAATGGGTGTGGGAAAACATACGCTAAGCCAACAACTCGAGGTAATTTGAGCACAAAGGTGCTGTTGTTCTGAAGAATGGCCTTGGTGTACAAGTACAAAAGAAAACAAAACCATGACAACTTGTTTTATTTTAGTACTGCTCACTTTAACAAATTGGAGCAAATGCTCAGACACACACGCATTCTCGAGACTTTTCCATTATGAACTTGTACACCATATAAGAAAAACATTTATCCTGCGGTAGATACTTGTGTCCCTGCGTGTGTGTGTGTGTGTGTGTGTGTGTGTGTGTGTGTGTGTGTGTGTGTGTGTGTGTGTGTGTGTGTGTGTGTGTGTGCTTGTGCTTGAGATATAACTGAAAGAAGGCTGGGGCAGATCCATTAGCATCCAGGTCAGAGGCTATATTGTTCTGTTGTGCCTCATCTATCTCTCCTCCTACAGTAGACGTATCAGGGGGCTAACCACAAAAGTGCTCAGCCATACATAAAAAACACACACACACACACACGCACACACGCACACACGCACACACGCACACACACACCAGTGTGGGCCTAAGCTATATGGTGTGACAGTCAAACTCAAAAAGTACCATCTCTATTCCTCTTTCACCTCTGCTCGAATGCTGCAGCGCCTCAGCTTCCCCGTCTGATCGATAATATGACAAATTGATAAAAACGGCCGTGATAAGGATGAATAGCCACGGATCCTCTTTTCCGTCCTCCTTACAAGTGAACTGAAAGTGGATATTAAGACCGTATAGAGTGTGGCAACACTCTGTAACCCGGCACAACACAAAGAAAACCTCTAAAAAGTAATTTAGTGAGGGGGTGTCCATCTGCCGACCTACGGGGATGTCATCATTTTTCTGTATGGAGTCTCTTTGTTGGTTTTATTGGTTTGTCCTCATAACTTCTGAGATAAAAACGAGCAACAACACTTCTGAATTAGGCGGCCACAAACGCTCCGGTTCTCACAAACATTTCCAGTAAGGGATCAGCATCCGGTTAGAGTGCTAGCTGTGGTTTTTCCCACACAGATCTATCTGGCTGTCTGTCTTCCCCATTATGATTGCAGGCAGCCCTGCAGCTGCAAAACAATTTGTCCCATCCTTTATCTTCTCTGCCTCCCCTCTGTCTCCTCTCTTGTTCTAATTTCTTTATATCTGTCCTGTCCATCATTCTGCATCTTATTGCACAGCATATGCCTGTCTCACCTGCTAACATACAAGCTATCAAAGAAATATTTGCCGTGCTATACCACTAATATGAATTTGAACCCATGGACATTAAAAAAAAAAAAAATGCATGCACAGATGAAGTGGCAGAAAGGGTGTGAAGTCCCCACCTTAAAGCAGGGGGGTCAAACTCAGGCCCGTGGTCCAAATCTGACCATGTTGTAATTATATTTGGCCCGCAAGATCGTATCAAGGTTCTATGAGTACTGGCCCGCGAGTTTAAAGCTCATACACGTCTACTTTTCTGTTAACAAACACGAGCATCCATGCTACCAGTCTCTGCAGACACACTTAATCCACCCCTCCCCAAAAACGACCCAAAGAAAGATGGAGAACAGGAGCTTTCAACACCGGTGGGAGGCAGATGATGTGTGCATGAAGGTAAAGAGCTGTTTGTCTCGTCTGCAGAGCGACCGTGGCTGTAACCAAAGAATAAAACATAAGAAACAACACGACAAGGACAAGGACCTGCACTGAAAAGGTTCAACATTACACATCATTAACCAAAGCATCAATGGGCCCCTTCCTTTTGGATTGCATTCGACCTGCATGGACTTTACTATGAGAGGAGCTGGTACCGACCAGTAGGTAAGTCTTTTAAAACACTCTTTTAATAAACTCCGGGTTCACCAACTACGTTGTTGATGCTTCGGTTAATGTGTAAGGACTCTCTCATGCTACTGCAGAGGTTTGCTGTTATCATGAGCAGTATTAGTGGTTAAAAAAAAGAGTTTTAATGCCTTCACCGCACTTGCCCAAGCTAATTAGTGTTAGCTGACAGCTAACCACTGCCTGTGTTGTAGCAACTCTCCAGGATTTCACCGTTAACAGTTCCTACACGAAAAAAACTGTCTCAATGGCTTATTTGATGACCGAATTTGCCGAAAAAGACCCTGGGATGGCATGTTTTCCTGCAGTCTAAGTTAGATGATGTAGTCACCACTTGTTATTCCCATTACAGCTATTCTCAGGAAACTTTGGTGCTACAAACGTCCCTGCAGAGACCTATGGCTGACACCCAGGGACTTTTTTTCTCTGGATCAGTGTTAATGTTCACCATTAAACCCTCTTATTGTCAGATGGGGTTCAGCTCACCAAAAAACTGATCTGAGACCACTGCTGACTTGGCAAAACCAGCGCGTGCTCATCTACCCCTGCAGATCATCCATTGGCGCATGAACTTTCCCTGAAGCCAATTTATATACTCCCATTTTCATCTTCTCCACCCACATGGAAAAAGATGTTTTCTTGGAGGGATAAAAAAAAAAAAAAGTTAGGCAGTGATTTGAGAGTAAATTAGTCTGCAGAATGGATGGATGAAGATGTAAGGGAAAGGAGGAGGAGGAGGAGAGAGACTGGGGAGAGAGCAGCCCACGGAGAAGGTGAGGGCAGGATCAGACAGTGCTGCAGTGTAGAGAGAGAGAGAGAGAGAGAGAGAGAGAGACAGAGACAGACAGAGAGAGAGAGAGAGAGAGAGAGAAAGAGAGAGAGAGAGAGAGAAAGAGAGCTATGGTGTGGCAGTGCCCACTTAAGGAAGCCTGACAAGAGGAATCATTCACACTGTCAGTCTGGGGGAGTCAGCTAAGGGTAGGGGGAATGATGAAAATGAAGTGTGTGTGTGTGTGTGTGTGTGTGTGTGTGTGTGTGTGTGTGTGTGTGTGTGTGTGTGTGTGTGTGTGTGTGTGTGTGTGTGTGTGTGTGTGTGTGTGTGTGTGTGTGTGTGGTTAGTGTTGAAGGGTGATGACTGTTAGGGGGAATCGCAGAGGGAAACAGAGGTTGTCTAGGTTTGGATTTAATACATTTCTTGTGTTTTTCTCAAACATCTGTCGTTTGCATCCAACAAGTTTTATTGGCAGACTTATGTTGGCCATGAGTCAGCAGCTTTATCAAACAGGATAAATCTAGCAGATAGCTTTTCTTTTTAATATCCAACACAGCTTGTTTAATGCTTTCACTGCTAGGAGGAAATGATAGAGACAGGACATGTTCTGACTCCTATTGAAGTCCTTGACTTAGGAAAGTTGTGCTATTCTTTGACCATCTATTGTGCTGATACTGTGGTCTGTGGCTTTGGTAATACTGCACTTAAAGCCTATTTTAGATGACCCTAAATGCTTTTGCTAACCTGACGCGGCAGGTGGTTTGATACATAGAACCGTCTAAAGCGTAACTGAAAACTGTGACACTTTCAAAAAATTCTTGGCAGAGAAGAGCGAGAACATGTTTCCGTCAACTAAAGCGTTCAGTGCCATCCTTTGCTCTTCTTCTAATAAAGAAATACTCTCCAGTTCTGTTATGATTGATGCTTTTGCAGCAGCTACGCTAACATCTTCAGGAGCCGCCATTGTTGTTTTTGAACAGTTGCCTCTGTGATTTCATGGAAGTTGTTTGCATTGATAGTTGCTAGAACTCGCCAGAAAGCGTATGGGAACTGCAGAGGTGGGTTGTGATTTTAATAGTGTTTGTCACATGACCAAAATCTTTCACATTGCATGTCACTTATCCCATTGTTACTAAGAAGATAGTGATTAGTGCAGTGCAATGATAGGCCAATCTACCAAGTGATAAAAGTAAAACTAGACTTTAAAGCTCTTGTGAGAAGTGTTGTTCTTCATAAAACAGTGCTGGATATCGGCATAGACATAAGATCATCATGTTGTGCACAACGATAACCTAGTCCTACCTGACATTCATATTCAACCATACCTCTCTAA
Organism: Echiichthys vipera; assembly: GCF_963691815.1. Lineage (NCBI taxonomy): Eukaryota > Metazoa > Chordata > Actinopteri > Perciformes > Trachinidae > Echiichthys > Echiichthys vipera. The sequence continues at coordinate 27,485,303 of NC_139844.1, forward strand.
AACCTTTGGCTATTCATTGACTAAACCCTTCTTGTGATGCCTCAGTGCAGACAGTGAATCCTGAGGAAGACCTGAGCAGAAGACAGACGGCTGAGGCGATGAGACAGCCTACACGCCAAGGCAAGACAGAACTAAGTTCATGCCAGTAAAACAAGTTAGAAAGTGTTTGTTCGGTGTGTATGGCAAGTGTAGATGCCCAGCATTAGTGCCCTTTCTAATGGTGCGTTCACACTGACTGTGAACAGTCCTGTTGCATTACTCGTGCAAGTTTCATTGCAGGATAATTTGTGTTTAATGTGCCTCACTCGCAAGAGACTTGATGGTGCAACTCTGTTGGCACCAACAAAGGCTGAAATAAACACTATTATGGATTTGTACCCATTAGGGAAGTCAAAGATATGGCGGTAAAACCAAACTCTGTCGTATCTGGAGTGCAGGGCTCCAGACTGCGACTGAATGGTCACATTTTGCGCTCCTAAAATTTCTGATTGTGCTCCTTAAATTTCTGGTGGTGCTCCTAAAATCTCTGGTTGCACTCCTTAAATTTCTGGTCGTACTCCTAAAATTTCTGGTCGTGCTCCAAAAATTTCTGGTCGTGCTCCTAAAATTTCTGGTTGCGCTCCTAAAATTTCTGGTTGCGCTCCTAAAAATTCTTGTTGCACCCCTTAAAACTCTCAGTTGGGGGCCACAGTGCTCCTAGTGAAAACAGCTGGTCTGGAGCCCTGGTGTGATACAGCTTGGAGGCAATTTGCTGTTGGCTAAAAGCTCCAGAGCAATGTTTGTACTTTTCAAAGAGGTGAGCCGAGCAGCTCGCTGGTGCCTCACAGACTAACTCCGGATATTTAGCAGGCTAAATGTCTAGATCTGTCGGGGACTCCAAGAGCCAATGAGAGCCCAATAAACAGACTGATCACTGACCTCCTCCCTAAGCAGAGTTTGACGCTTGTTATACTACGCCACATGACTTCCAAAGCACTTGCTCCCAGCGCGTTGTATTAACATGAATAATTTCACATTGGAGTCAGTTGACAGCCCAGTAAAAGGATGCCAAAATGTTTTAAAAAGCATCTATGTTTGCAGAACCATGATTCCAACATTTTATTGGTAACCGGGCTGGATATACCACCATCTGACTGGCTCGAATGCACCATTGCGCTGCTCTGGTTTCTGGTCAGAACTGCCACGTGATGAGTCAATTTGGACATTATCATGTATCTTGCGTAGACAAATTTGATTTAATGATTTCATCTTACTATTGGCGGCAGTGGGCTTCTATATTTCAGCGTGTTATAGTATAAAGACCGCAGCCCCACTGTGCCCATACCAAATTACCCTCTCCTTGAGTTTCACATTTTAGCCTGGAAGAAGCCAAGGGGAAGGCTACTCCGGATGAATGACACGAGACATTATACGAGCTAACTGTGAACATGGAGAGGCATTCTAAAGAGACAGCTCTAATTCAATATTAAACTAATCCATCTGGCCCACGTCACTGAATGCAGATGGCTATCAGGACCAGGAACAACCTTGAGCCCGCAGACAGACGAACACTAACTCTCATTACTCAATCTCCCTCTCGCTGTGTCTCTTTGGCTTTACTCCACCCTGCTGAGTGTGTTGGACTTTCTGATTGGCCCATTTTCTGTCTCCTCCCCTTCTATGGTTAATTCTCATTCTTGATGCCCATTCTTGTCCTTATCACTGACTGTAATCTATAATATGAAAAATAATTAGTTTTTCCAATTTCATAGCTTTGTATCAAAGAACACTGATTAATATAGAAAGCCGGGACAATTTCCTGCCTTTTCATCACTGTTCCTGCTCATGCCAGGTGTCACTGCTTAAATAAAAAGATTATATATTCTACAACGTTCAAAATCCTCATTTTGGAAAGGCTACATAGATCAATAGCACAGAGGGAAGCACACAGCCCGGCGTTGATGCAATGCAAATGGAATTGAGTTCAGCATAGCTGCAGTATTGACTCTCGAAGGCGAATCCATGTCTTGACTTTCTGATTGAGTTATACACAGCAGCAAGAACGTCAGTCTGTGAGAAAATACAACCCTGGCGAAACAAAATTAGCAATAGTTGAGATTCTTCATTCTCTCACGCTGTTGTTTTTTTGTTTTTTCAAACCCCTTCTGTGTTTGTGAGTCTATTTCTACCTCTGTTATCAGCTCTTTCATCAGCCGTCTCGGGATCATGTTCCTTCCACTTAACCCCCTCTGCTTCTCTTTCCCATGTCCTTTTCTGTCCTCTTGTTTTCATCCCTCCTTCTCCCCCGTTGTCACACACTCCTCCTCCTAATGTTTCCATCCCTCCCTCCTCTCTGTCTCTGTAATCAGAGCTGTGACTGAGCAGTGTTTACAGGGTCTTCCCAAGGGCCCGCCAGTGTGACACGTCCACTTTACAACTACTCACCTCGCCTCACCCTCCATTCCCCCTCATGCTCTGGTCAGATTACAGAGGAAGAGACAGAAAACATTCCCCCACTCCTCCTGTATCCATCACTAAACCTCCACCCTCAACTTCTCCCACCCCTGCTGCGCTCCCCCAGCAACGGCAGACCGGTAGGAGGCCGTGTTATCTTTCTGCTCAAACGGAGCCTCGTCACTCCAGGCATCTTGGTTGCACATCTTGGTCAGACCAAGAGACTGGAAGATGAGCATTTAACACTGACTAGGAGCGCTGGCCAGCTGCACACAGCAAGATAAAATGAAAAAGACGTGGCTGCAATTGCTGAAGTTATTCAACAAATCCTATGGATGCAAATTGGAGAAGTTAATAATGCTGCTGATGAGTGTGCACACTCAAATATGTATTTAAATGAGGCAGGCACAGATGTTTTGCTGAAGGACTTAGTGTCTCACGAGTGCAAAGCTTTCAACTCCAAACAGCAAAAACTGTTGTGTTACAGAAGAGTAGGTTTTGTTTTTTTTGACATGTCTATTTGTGTGAGCGTCAGATGAGCTGATTGGCTCTGGATCAGATTGATTGATCTTGAGGGAAGGTGGTAATTTCTCTGTCATATTGTGACTGATTATAGCTCTGAAATATGTCACTGCTCCAACTCCATCAGAAGTTTTTTGACAGCAGGCTTTGATGCGTGTTCACACGGGCAGGCAGACAGACAGCTATCTAGCACCCACTCCATGGAAAGTGCTTTGGTCTGTGTTTGCTGCAGATGCCTCATTGTTGTAAATTGTCACATCATAAATTGTTGTGGAAAATGACGGTACTTCTCCTGTTTTCACAACTTGAGACCACAACAGAATACACCATGTTGCAAAAACTGGACAGACTGGTGGAGATCTTACTTTACGTTAATATCTAGTGCATCATATACTGTATATATATTTATACATATATATATATATATTTATACATATATATATATATATTATAGACACAAGCACATTGTGTAGAGGACTTGTGCCAATGGGCCACTTAAGAGCATATTTACAGGGATTTTTTACTGTCTAACACAGTCAAATGTCTGAGGAGATCAAACGGCCCCGACAGTTTTTGCCCGGAGGCTGCCAGAACGGCATAACAGTAGACATTTTATGGAGGAGCACTTTATAAGCCAATGTTCCACCGGGGACATGTAACATGAAAACTGAGTCACATCCTTTGCTTGTGGGCACAATATTTAGGAGGTCATTTTTTTCTGAGGCCACACTAATAAATTTAGTTTACAGAAAGTGAAACCCTGTTGCAGGTGTGTGAAATATAGATCTGATTCACTGCTCACCACAAGACCCTTTTCATTCTCAGGGTGTTATACGGTGGCATACGATACCAGGACACATGGCACCTTTTAGTGTCTGTATGAAACGCACCGGGCTTTCAACTGTACACCCATTGGCATCTATATTAGATGCTCAGGGCAAATTCTCAAGAAGTAAGATTGACAAAGTCTGCAGGGAGGTGGCGATGAGTGGGTCAAACAAACGAGAGGACTTTTACCCAGGAGACCGCGGTTCATGACCCGTTTGTGTCACTGTAGTTACGTAACAAGCATAATTGTTTAAACCACACCCATAATCTTATCCTAACCTTAACCCAGGGGTTTTGTTGCTACCCAGAGCGTTGACAAGTGACACCGGGGGGTCTGGACAAAGTGGCCATATGTGATGAGTTGGTTTTAGATGCCGTAAGCATCTATATAAGATGCTTACGGCAAATTCTCCAGAAGTAAGATTGACAAAGAGCTACATAGTGGTGTAGTGGTTAGCACTGTCGCCTCACAGCGAGAAGGTTCCAGGTTCGCATCCCAGCTTTTCTGTGTGGAGTTTGCATTGCATTAATTGATGACTCTAAAATGCCCGTAGGTGTGAATGGTTGTCTGTCTCTGTGCGTCTTTAAGTGCCCTGCGATAGACTGGCGTCCTGTCCAGGGTGGACCCCGCCTCGTAGCCAGCTGGGATCGGCTCCAGCCCCCCGTGACCCCGACAGTAACAAGCGGTTTAAGATGAATGAAAAATTGACAAAGTCTGTAGGGAGGTGGTGATGAGTGGGTCAAACAAACAAGAGGACTTTTACCCAGGAGGCCGCGGTTCATGACCAGTTTGTGTCACTGTAGTTACGTAACAGGCATAATTGTTTAAACCGCACCCATAATCTTATCCCAACCTTAACCCAGGGGTTTGTTGCTACCCAGAGCGTTGACGCCAGGGGGTCCGGACAAAGTGGCTATATGTGATGAATTGGGGAAAAGAACTGGTTGGAATTAATAAGCAGTGGATGAAATGTTTTGATCATATAGCATAATAATTTGATACTGCCGTCCCTTTGAAGCTATTACGTTTGAATCAAATAGATCATTTTTCCCATGGTTCTTCACTGGATCGGGCTGTGCGTTAATGACCATGGGTATTCACGCATGCTGAAAGAAATTCAATCCCATCATGACACTGAAAGTGAAAAAAGAGCTAAGGGTCAGAGTGTAGCGTGGCCATTATAATACTGCTCATTATCCCTAACTTTGGTTCATTCGGTTCAAGCTCCTTTGCCTCGTCCCAAAGCGAAAAGAGAGTACGGAGGAAGCATCGTGTTTTAGGGGTGGAAATGATGGGGGAGTTAGCAAAAGCGTTAAGGATGCTGTGAGGTGATTGTTGAACAAATATTTACCCTCACACCTTCCCTTTGGTAACGTAGACTTCGGGTAGGAACTGTGTGAGTGACGGCCTCCCCGGAGCACTCAGAGTGTACTGTGCAGTTCGACACGAGGAAAATCAACACTCCCCAATGGAGAAAAAGTGTGTGTGGGGTCACCAGGGTCGGATTCCTCCACGGTGTGCAATTCCTCTCCGTCTACACGTCTAACACCAATCCTTGTGGGGTATGGCATCAATACTCTCCTTTATGTCGGGAGACAGCGATCAATGGATCTCTCTTTCCCCGAACGGAAGCACTCCATATTCAGCGGTTGATTTCACGGCTGGATATCCGACACACCACTTAATGGATGGTGTATGTCTGTGTGTATGTGTGTGGTTCAGTGTACAGTTGTAGCATTGCATTTTAAGGTGATTAATCAACATACAGTAGGTTTATTGAGCTCATGGGCAGCCAGGTTTTCCTCACACACAGATTTGTGTCCTTACAGCGGTAACGGTAATGAGAACGTTGCAACATTCAGCACACATACAAAGTGCAGTTCATTGTTAATATTTATCAGGCTGATTACACAGGGAGTCTACTGTGAATACATTTAACTGAATCCATTAATACATAATATTTAAGTTTCATAAGATCGGCTCCAGCCCCCCCGCGGCCCCAGTAGGGACAAGCGGTTGAAGATGGATGGATGGAAGATCAAGTGCAAAATGATATATAAAGCTTTAAATACTTTTCCTTTAATCAACACTATTTACCACCAACCAGTTGATAAAATATATTAAACCTTATTTATTTTACTCTTCTGTTTAACTTACTTCTTATTCATTTTCCTTTTTTAATCATGAACCTAAAGTATTTTCCTTATGAAACATTTCCTGTACCATTTCAACTGAATCACTGGTGGCGAAACGCACACAGACTTCTTAACCAGCTGCATAGTTTAAGCTAACTTTCTTCATAAAACTTCACTGTAGATCATTTTCTTACATCCATATGTCGCCCTGCACACTCTGCAGTGTAGCATCACTGTATACATCACTGTATACATTCAGTTCATGTATCAGTGGTTAAGGCATTGTAGCCGTCAGCTAGCACAAACAAATCTAGCTAGCACAAACAAAGCTAGCTAGCTAATGCTACTCAGAGGCAACTCGACACAAACTAAGGGTGTTCTGTACAGTTTATTGTAGAAAATGAGCTCTGTGACAAACAAAATGATTTTGCATTTATGCAATCTTTAGAAGTAAAAGGATAAACAAACTATATCATGGTCACACGACCATTATTAGCTTCCAACAGATTTTGCATGTTCAGAATGATGATGTTTGTAGTTTCATTTAGCTACTTGTTAGCAATCACCTTCAATGTGGCCCGGGAAAGGGAAGTTTGGGGTCCCCTGCTAAACCTGCAGCCCCCGCGACCCGACCACGGATAAGAGGCTGAAGATGAGATGAGATGAGATAGCAATCACCTTAAAACCCAGTACCTTCCAGATGAGGTAACCGGAAGTGCAAGTATACCAACTAATGTCTGTGTTTGGGTAGCTGAAGATGACACATGAATTTAATTTATGACCTGGAATTATTTATTCAGTGATTGACAAAAATAGGTAATCTGTACCCAACATGATTGTGTACAGATGTAGTTAGTGTTACTTTCTACATTGTTTCCATCAATGACCACAGTGGACATAGTCTTGACATCTCATTATCAAATAGACTCAAGAGAAATTGGAAATGTGGTGAGAGAAATAAAGTTTGCTTCTAACAGAGAATGGAGTTTCTAAAAACAAAAGAAAGTAATCTGAAAGACTTAATATAAGTGAATGCATGTTGTGTTAATGGATTATTGTGTTCCTGTGCTTAGCTGAAGGGCTAGATAATACATTTAAATTCATGTTGAGAGATCAGCTAGTATTGGGTTGGAATCCATACCAAGTTAGCATCTCGGCTGGGAACCATCCTCCTCTCATGTACTTTTCCTGAATTTACATGCAAGACATTCTCGCCAGCTCGGGACCTGGTGAAACACCTGGAAATCTTCCATCATGGCCCAGTGGGAAAGAAATTCCCAGGTAAAACATGGAAAAGATTGCATCATTCGTTGGTATGATATTACTTAGGTGTGTGTGTGTGTGTGTGTGTGTGTGTGTGTGTGTGTGTGTGTGTGTGTGTGTGTGTGTGTGTGTGAACCTTCCTAAGATAATCGAGTCGGCTGATGCTGCAGGCTGCCTCATAGAACAGGGCTAGATACTGGTTCACCAGGGTCTCTCAAGGCAAACATTTCAAAATAAAATTTCTTAGGGAGTAAAGTTGATTTTGTCTGAAATTGAGCAGGGTAATTCAATAGCACTAACCCGCTTTTTAGATTATTGTGCAGAGAAACGTCTGACAGACTTCCAGAGCAAGGTCTTGAGCTTTGGCATCCTGACACACTGTAGGCAGTCGTCTCAGGTTTGCAGAGTAAATATGGTTAGTGATGCTTGGATCAGCAAAGGCGCTGGAAACCAGAGGTTCAGGTGATGAGGGGAAAATGTTGTAACTTATTGTGAAGAGAAAATACACCCCTGTGCTGAAAGCCATTTCCACACAACACACAACCAGGGCAACTAGGTCATGCACACAGATTCATTCTCTGACACATCGACCTGCATGCAAGTACACACACACACACACACACACTGTATGTGAGCAGGGCAATGGCTTGTGCATGTAAATCACACCCTTAACGGCCTGTGGAATAGGCCGAGGCGAGGAGTCTCCACTCTATGAATAGCAAAGCAGATCCAGCTGGGACTGCCAGTCATCAACATAAATAACAGATTAACATATTTTCTTTCGCAGATTAAACATTATCTTCCCCGGCACGCTAAATGAATCGCTGCAATTCAGACAGTGCTCATTTAGGACGTGTCCTGGGTGGAGCACAGTGCCTGCAACGGTCTAGTTATGTACGCGGTCGAGAGCTCATAAAGGTACAATTGCTAAGTTAATAAACATTCCTGGATTAGCTTTCCTCCATATGCCTTGCAGTTACACAACTGATCGCTGTTGCTTTGTGAAAACAAATCGAATCACAAAGAGGCTTACAGGGATTATAGCCCTTAAATGGTATTACCTATAATGAAGTTATATGGGATGTTGTTTACCTTACTGTAATGGTGAGTCTGCTTGATTTGTCTATAGCCAAGAGGCTCTGTGAAGGCAATTTAAAATACAATATTCAACCTTTGTAGCTTCAATGGCTGCTGTCCGGTTTTAGATTCAAACCATCATGTGATTTTACAAGTTTCACAGATATGTACCGCTGGGTCAGCCAGCTTAATAATGTGATACCTTTTGTGTTTCAAATGGTAGAAAATAAATGGTTTCTAGACCTTTGAAGTAGAACTGGTTTCTACAAGGCGGCGAGGAAGTGAAGCCAACAGTGGCTGATGGCTCACAGATCAGTATTACTCACAAGAGCAGACCTCCAGAGCTGAGGGAGCGATTCGGCCCCAGCGCTGTCTGTCAGCCCTGAGATATATGCTCGGAGAGAGGGGTTGCGGGTACAGGAGGGGAGGTAGGATTTGATGGGTACATGCTGCTCAAACAGCGAATGGCCGTCGGGCTTGTGTGTGCGACAGACTTTCACAGAGAGCAAGAGCGAAAAGCATGTAGCCTTTGAGGGATTGGCTTTTATTTGTGGCACGTTGTCACATTTCCAAGCGTCACATCGGCAGTTCTTTGTGTACGCCCGAGGTTTTCTAGCCCACATTTCTCTAAAATGCAAATGGACCTTTCTGCTTTTTTGTGCAATAAAGAGAGGAATCAAGATAGGGTAGAGGCATTGTTTGTTTGTCATCACACGATGACATTTCTGCTCATCCCTGGGCCCGCAGGAAGGTAGCAATTTAAATGTTAACATGGAACTGGTAGCACTGGCTGGATGCAAAAGTAGACATGGCATCTCTTAAATAGACGGACCCGTTCCTTCACATAGGCTTTGCATAAGACTCCTACGGTCTATCAAGCAGGAGTTACTGTCGGTGTTCACTAATGGAGATGGAAAAGCCTCCTGGGAAAATGGTTTGAGTAATCATATAAATGAACAGCATAGTAATAAAAAACATCTTTTCACTCCTGTGTCAGCTTTACGTCTGATTATTTTTAGGCTTGTGTTTCCAGTGATGTTCAAATCACCATATACTGTATAGTTCACCAAAACAATTCAATCCAATTTATTGGGTACCAAAGTTTTGTTTTGCTGTAGCCTATTCTTTATTTTGTTGACATGTTATATTATATAACTTATAAGGTCCATACATGGCAGACTAGTTAGCCCTAGTTAGTTCATTTGGGATCACTTTTATGTCCACTGATGAATGAAAATCCACTGTTCACTCATTTTAGTTTTAGACTTCGCCATAGACTGTATATAAAGATGCATCTCCTCTTCCTCCCACTGTACAAACCTGATCAATAGCCAATGGCCAATAGTCAATCATGATGTTTCACCCCGTTTTGTAGCGGAAAATAACGTTAATGAAAAGCTTTACAGAAAAATTAACACTTGAACACAGGTTTTATAGACGAATCCAGCGAGCCGTTCGTGTGTTTCGCCATCTAGCGGTGCCGCCATCACTGCGGAGGCGGGTCCCTCCAGTATGCGCGGGATTGAAGTGTATCTTTTCACTTTTACCTGTACTTTTTATGCAGCATTGTTTTTGACAACAATGTCTAGGAAGTCGGGATGCAGCCTGTGCGGACTTAGGGACTCTTTTGTTGCTATAACCACTAGAGGTCGCCACCCGTTACAAACATAAATATGGGTCTTTATAATCTGCTTGAACAAGCGGCGTGTACAGCTGTGGGTTTTTTTTTTGTTGAGGATGGTCGGGAAAGACTTTTTGGTACACTACATGCATTGCTCAAAATCATCATTTTTTCATGAGATTGCTTAATCTCAAAGGCACAAAGCACTTTTGCAACTAATGTCTGTCATTCTGACCTGATATTTAACTTCTGGTTTGCATCTAAAACCTTGAAATATCTGTGATGCCTTTCTATTTGAATTACTTTGCCTCAAATTGTCTTCCACACCGAGACGTTTATAGGCATAGAAAGTGGCACTGCTGAAAACAATGTCTGCGCTGGTCCAGATGGCGAATCAGAGACCCCATAATAAAACATTAACTTTAACAACATCACTGCAAGCAGCTAAGAGCTACTGCACTACAACAGTTGGTACATTAACAGCCGTGAATCAAGAGAAACAGTGTCAGTCTCTGAGTGGTCTTCGAACACAGCGTCGCTTTAATGGGATCCTAGGGGCCCCACATATCATGGCTGGGGGTCGTACAGGGAAACGCCTGTTTCTCTAGGAAATAATGAGGTCATTCTGTGTATAATGAGGGAACTGACGTGGGGAGGGAGGCGGGTTGGGGGCAGCAAGACACAAGGGATTTCAGGCTCTACTCAACATCAATTTGTCGAAACAGGTTTTGGATTGCAATTTCTCTCCCTGTGTTTTCTCCCTCCTGCTCCCCTCCTCCTCCTCCAACTGTCTTTAACACGCTGTAATTTTGTCGTGTCATCAGTACCAGCAGGGTGTGACAACCCGCTGCTTTTAATCATTCTCAATCAGGAGGGACTGTCTCTCTCTTGCCATCTCTCTCCTCCCTTTTCTCTCTGCAGGAGACAAAATGGAGAAGAATGAAACATGTGCGTAACCTTTTCAAGGACAGCAGTGAAGATGGGCTGTCCGGCTAGAAAGCACTTTAGGAAAAGAAAACCACTGGTGCGGTTAATACAGAAAAGAAGAAGAGAGGGAAAATAGATGAGGGGGCCTGAAAGCCGACTATGATGACTTCTATATATAGCCGCTGCAGCGCGTGGTGAAGGCCTGCACCGCTAAGACGGCATGCTCTTCCAGCTAAAGGGATTTCACACGGAATATGTGTGTGTCGGAGAGTGTGTGTGTGTGCACACGCATGTATCTGCATGTGCGCATGTGTTTATTAGGACCAGAGATTACACTGAGCACTGCTGCCAACAAGAGGAGAGGAAAAGAGGAGGAGGAGGAGGAGAAAGCTGAGTAGCTGCAGGAGGTGTGACATCCTTAATTACAAAGCAAACAACCACAGGCCTTATCCCTTACAGGATAAATGCTTATGTATTCCTCTGAAGGGCTGTTATTACAAAACTTTTCTACTCAGCAAATTCTAATAATTAAATGTAACAAGGCCCTATTTTTCTCGCAAGGGTTGTATGGATTTTTTATGTTGTGTATTATTCAGCAAAAAGACATATTTTATTCTTCCTGGAGTGGTTTGTTAAAGAGAACTAGGTTGCAAATTATCCCGGTAATAAATGTTGAGCAGAACACATTCTGACTACACTGAATCAGTAATGCGAGTGAGAGATAGTGCTATTATGAAGTGTATTTATATGGACGCCTCGCTTTTAAGTTAAACAATAATCACAAGAAGAAATGTGTTAACAACTAATTCATTCCACACAATTACAGCTTGGGCTACACGGTGGTGTAGTGGTTAGCACTGTCGCCTCACAGCGAGAAGGTTCCAGGTTCGCGATCCCGACTGGGGCCCTTCTGTGTGGAGTTTGCATGTTGTCCCGGGTGTCTGCGTGGGTTTTCTCCGGGTTCTCCGGTTTCCTCCCACAGTCCAAAGACGTGCAGGTGTTCGGTTCATTGATGACTCTAAATCACCCGTAGGTGTGAATGGTTGTCTGTCTCTGTTCGTCTCTATGTGTCCTGTGATAGACTGGCGTCCTCTCCAGGGTGGACCCCGCCTCACGCCCGATGTCAGCTGAGATCGGCTCCAGTCCCCCGCGACCCCGACATGGACAAGCGGTTGAAGATGAATGAATGAATGACAATTACAGCTTAAAACAGACAACCTCTCCATGAAAAATAGCAGATATCCTTAAAAGAAAAGGCCCTTAACAGTGATGTGAAATAGTAAGGGAGCGCAAGAGAGAAAGGAAAATAATTGTCCAACACTCCAGGTTACAAATAACCACAACGGCCACTGACCCACTTTGGACACTTCTACACACAACTGCAGGAGTCTGTGCATGTGGGCCAAGTAATAACTAAAATAACAACATCTATTGTGAAGACAGGATTTTGACAGCAGAGCCCAGAACTTCCAGGGAATCCGCTGATGCAGCTCAGAGCTCTCGGTTAACTTTGCAGGAGGTGAAGATGAACTCCCCACTCCCTTTTTTGCCCAAATTTAACTTACCTGAATCTCCACAATGGTGGCACTGGGTTGCTGTTATTTACAGTGCAAACTAATGCAGGATTATGTTATATGCATGTGTAGCCAATGAGCAAGCAATTTGGGGAGCTTATCTACTTTACTGCTGGGCAGCTCATACTCCTCTTGTTGTCTCATTTTAATAAGAAAAACGTCTACATTAGCTCCCATGGAGACTGAGAGCCGCGATGGAGGTAAATAAAAGACTCCTGATTGTGAAATAATGAGTACGGCGGTTGCTGCTTGGCAGCCGCCTGCTGCTGTCAGCAGGTTTTGAATCACTGTGAAAAGAAGTGGAACGGGGGAATTATGGGAGCTATTAAAATTGCTATAAAGATTACCAACATACCCACCAACCAAACATTTCACTTGATAAAAGGAGATTGGCAGATAGGAGAGACAGCCACTTGACACATTAGTTCCTTATGCTCAGAGATAATATCATTAGAGCATTAACAAGGTTATATTCTCTGGGCTCACACCCAAAGAGGTGAGTGACAGTGAAATTGCCACAGTCTTAAAGTGCAGTCCTGGATTTGCCCTGAATATAGTTTGTGTGATTTTACTTTCAATTAGGAGCTGTGAGAGACAACTTGTGTGGTAAAACCGCCTGTGTAAACAAAACATGCATGGACACACAACGTAGACACACACTGAAAATCAATGAGTTGCCCTGGGTTTACTCACTCATTTACATTTTAACAGTTTGGGCAGCTTTTCCACCGCCACCTACTGTATAATTCATGACTAGTCAGCAGTTTGGAAAGCTTCAACAAGACACTTGATCCCAACACCAGAACCACCAGAATGCCTTCACTTAAACATGTCTGTGTATCCCACAATGTGACGATTCGAAACGCATTATAAATCAATTACATGTATCTGCCGTACAAGAAATCCAGCACCGGCTCAAGGACATCATCTGCTTACCAACACAACGTCTAAAACCCAGGATCTCCAGTTAAAGATAAGTTTTCTGGCATTTTGAACTGGTTACAAAGTACCAGCCTGTACATATTTGATACCTGCAATGTTTATATAAGTGGGTGGAGTTCGATCGTGACAGGAATGCCAAAAGTGCTATCTGCACCATTGGTTGAAAGGCATATTGCAAAATTGAAAGAATACTGAAGGCCTTAACAAGCTTCTTACTATTAGCAATGGGGTCTGCCAAAGTTAGAACGCCTTTTCCTGTTTGATATTGCTTTTCTCATTTGAAGTGGACAGAGTTCAGTCAGGAAAAGGTGATGTCCCATACTTCCATTCACCAATCAGAACACCGAACGCTGCCACTGATGATGTTAACATGTTAGCTGAGATGTTAGCTCTGTTGGTTTGTTTGTCATTCAGTCCACCTCTTTGGTCCAGACTGAAATATCTCAACAACTATTGGATGGCTTGCCATGACATTTGGTACACATATCCATGGTGTCCAGAAGATGTCTCCTTATTACTTCGGTGATCCCCAATGTGAAGGAGTTCAAGTACCTCGGGATCATGTTCACAAGTGAGGGGACGATGGAGCGTGAGTTTGGCCGGAGAATCGGAGCAGCAGGGGCGGCGTTGCAGTCGCTCTATCGCACCGTTGTGACGAAAAGAGAGCTGAGGAAGGCAAAGCTCTCGATCTACCGGTCAAAATTCCTGTCAAAAAAGGAGGTCGCGGGTACAAGCGGCCGAAATGTGTTTCCTCAGGAGGGGGGCTGGAGTCTCCCTTAGAGAGAGGGGGAGAAATTCAGCATCCGTGAGGAACTCGGAGTAGAGCCGCTGCTCCTTTGCGTTGAAAGGAGCCAGTTGAGGTGGTTCAGGATCATCTGGTCTGGATGAACCCTGGGCGCCTCCCTAGGGAGGTGTTCCAGGCACGTCCAGCTGGGAGGAGGCCTCGGGGAAGACCCAGGACCAGGTGGAGAGATTAGATCTCCACACTGGCCTAGGAACGCCTTGGGATCCCCCAGTTAGAGCTGGTTAATGTGGCCCGGGAAAGGGAAGTTTGGGGTCCCCTGCTAAAGCTGCTGCCCCCGCGACCCGACCCCGGATAAGCGGATGAAGATGAGATGAGATCCCCAGACTTGATCATTCTTTTAGCACCTCCAGCCGATCCAAATTATCCAGTGAGAGCTCAACTTCTACCAGATCATCACAACATTTGGTACATCTACACCTGAACTGTCTTCACACAGTTGATTTGTTGGACCAGGTGTGTTTTTGATTGGTTGGAATGAAAACCTGCAGTCACACGGCCCCTTACTGGATCAGTTTGACACCCATGGGTTAGAGGATCAGTCTTGTTGATAACAGTCCTTACAGGTGTAGTAATAAAGATTTGTTTTTGTATGTTTACATTTTAGAGTACAACTCACTGCTAACATCTAGAACATGAACTTGTGTGTGTGAGTGTGTGTGTCAGGTCAGTGGTGTGTGTGGAGTTCACAGGCACCAGGCCCGAGCTACTGAGAGCTGTTAATGAGAGAGTTGGCAGAGTTATTAGCTGATCGCTGTAAGTCAGTGATCTGTGTGAGAGAGGATTACTTTCCACACGTCCTGCACAACCTCACTGGAGCCAGGAGCTTGGGCTCAAGGAAGCTCATTAGATTTAAATATGGCTGTCTGGAGCAAATACTAGACAAGATGGATGTGAAGTGCGATCACGATGATGCTGCAATTCAGACGATCAAGCGCGAATGTGCGAGTGCTGCGTGTCTTTGTTTGTGCATTAGAAAGTAAAATGTAAATGTACTTTGCCTGATAACCGCTTCACATTCAAATTTGATTATCTGCTTTAACAAGATGTAATTCAGTGAAATAGAAAAACAGGAGGTGTGAGGAGACTCATTTTACTTTATTCTCATTCTGTTTACTTGGAAAATAACTTTCACATATATTATAAGGGTATTATGATAGTAGACAGTCAATCAAACTATGTCATACTATGTGCAGATAGGCCGCCTCTGGATGCCTCATGTGGTGCTATGTTGACGGATCACTGCAAAATCTGTCTTCATGGACTATGCCAGGTTCAGGTTACACAATATGAGCCCAGTTATAGCCTTATCCGGAAAACATAGGGTTTCAGCTCAGATCAGGTCAAGGTTTTGACAGTTTTATCACTTGTAGTGTGTCACAGTGGACAACAACCGACCCCGCATCTAGGACGCCTCACAATGTCCAGACAGAAAGAGCACATTTTTGGCTTTTAAGGACATGTTGACCTTCACATCCATGACTTTGACCCATAGAAGCACAAAGCCAACAGCGGGTGAGCTCGAGCGAGCCAAGTTGACTCAGTTTTCCACTTGCACCTGGTTACCCAGGTGAATATGCCCATTGTTTACCCATGGGTCAAGCAGGACCACCGTGGCCTGAGGCTGAGTTGAGAGTCTCTGAATAGGAGACCAAAGCTGTGCAGTTGCTGTGTTCCCGTGCTTTTATCACTTTGACAGAGAGATGAACACAGCGAGCACAAGGTTTGTGGTGGAGAAAGCTTTTCTTAATGAATGTACTGAAAAAGGAGAAGATAACTAAGCCTTTCTTCAACTTGCTTAATGTTGTCTGCATTATCAGCAATCTCCACCGGCATCGTCAACTTGTGGGAGAACACAACAAGCAGCCACAACGGACCAATTATTAAGACCTCCTCGTGGTATCTAGCCCCAGCGTGTAGTTATTTTTGATAAGGTGCATGTAGACTGTGGGCTCATTACGACGGCTATGTATGTAGGCTACGCAACTATCCTGTAACCTCTTTAACACACAATTGTAAATCCAGTTGTTACAGTGATAATGGTTTGGACTTCCTCCAGTGATTTCTTCTTAGATAATCTTTATAGACAGATTCTGCAGATGAATGCAGGCAATGGGACAATTTGAGTAGCAGAAGTGATCCATTTCCAAAGTTCAAGTAGTTTGAATGTGCTTTTGTTGCTTACAGATAAAAGAGAGTGCAAAAGCGGCATTGGCCAAAATGCAATCTTGGAACCCATCTGCAACTATCTCACAACGATTTAGCTTTTTATTCGCTTTTTGATATATATATATATATATCTGCATTCATATGCAGATATATATATATATATCTATTTATAGAGATGGTGTCTCTCAACTCCATTCTCAAGTCTCAGGTTGCTAATCGGACTAATGCCACAAAATGTATGAAATACCGTTGCCCCAAATTGCTAAATCACGTCACAGGTTCAAAGGTTACATGAATTAAATAGTTCCTACCTATTAAGACAATATGCCTACCAATATCTTACCAATTCATTTTAACAATTACCAACCAAAAAAGCCGATTCATAGTCAGTTTGTTATTGAGTTTGAAGATAAAAATTGTCTCCTAGAACTAGAGATGTCACCAAAAATACCAAAAATTCAGTAATTGGCAATGCCAATGAGATTACACGTTTCTCGATACCAAGGTTAAAAAAAAAAAAGATCCCATTTACTTAAACATCTCATCTCATCTCATCTTCAGCGTCTTATCCGGGGTCGGGTCGCGGGCGCAGCAGCTTTAGCAGGGGACCCCAAACTTCCCTTTCCCGGGCCACATTAACCAGCTCTAACTGGGGGATCCTGAGGCGTTCCCAGGCCAGTGTGGAGATCTAATCTCTCCACCTGCTCCTGGGTCTTCCCCGAGGCCTCCTCCCAGCTGGACGTGCCTGGAACACCTCCCTAGGGAGTCGCCCAGGGTTCATCCTTACCAGATGATCCTGAACCACCTCAACTGGCTCCTTCCAACGCAAAGGAGCAGCGGCTCTACTCCGAGTTCCTCATGAACTTCTTTATTCACAAATTTTCTAAATATTAAAATGCCATTTCAAAAACAGTAACACAGAGTATAACATAACAGAATATAGTAATGTTTGCAAACATTTGTAAAAGTTTGTAGTTGATAAGACCGACTGAAATGTAAAGAGGTGTGCTAACCGATTAGCTGCGACTGCATTAGTACGAGGTACAGGCTAGGAACAGTTAGGGTTAAAGCTACAGCACAAGATAAGACATTACAACCTATAAGCCATCCAAACACCATGTAACGTGTATTTCAGTATGACCGATAAAAAAGGAAAACGTTACTTTGTAAGAATGTTTGGATTTTGTTCATATAAGAACTGAAAATCACCATAAATGAGTAACTGTACCATAGCTGTCCTCGTGAATGCCAACTTACCTAACTAACGTTACCTATCTGATCAGTCTTTAAAGTTTTGTTTGAGGGAAATACGTCAGTCAGGTTTTGATCGTTGCTTGTTGTTACGGTAAACGCGATAATGGAAGTATTGCCTCCCTTGGTCTGAAGACCGCGGTAGCACCGTTGGCATAGTGGCTTCTGCGGATTGAATATTACACCATGGTCATCTGCCTCATACGCAAAGTTCATCCGTACACGTGGCCTTTTTATCAACGAGTCAGGCGAACAATTGCTGTCTTTCACTTACACGTGGGGTTTGTTATGCCCTGTGAGTTACACTTCTTTGTGACCGCCTACTTCTAAACAGAAGTATGACATGAACACCCGCTATACTGCCGTCATTAGTCCAGAAGAGTCACAGCACCGTTACTTACAGTGCATTGGTGCTTCCAGTGCTTCTGATGCCTCATAAAAATAGGCATCGTCTGTGTTTTTTAATTTGAGAATCAAAAGGTATCGCAAGTATCAGTTCTTCTGACGTCCATACCTAAAACAAACACTGTTCAAAAAGATCTGGGGTCAGAGATGATGGGAAAGTGTTGTGTCCTGTGGTGTTTGTTGTTTTACATAAGTTCATCTTCTGCTCTCACACTGAGGCTCATACCAAAGCAAGAATACAAGACTAAATCACACACATTTCTTACAGTGAGCAGTTATTACATAAAAACATGGCCTTCTGCTTGGCATTACATAACACAATGGTGAATCAAGGAGATGATGGCAAACACATAATGCTGTTACTGTAAGCTGCCTTTCTCTGCAACCTCTCCTCATAACTGTTGCTCACTTGCTATCGCTTCCCAACACATGCCTTTCTGCTCCTTCTGCCACGGCTGTCTCTCTGTCCCTTCTTCTGCCCTTCTCCCCTTTCTTGTGCATAGCATCTCTTTAAATGTGGTGCCATGTGGTGTCTACAGTGCATCAGTGTGACCTTGCAAATTTTGGGTTAATTTTTACAGGTGCACTTTCATTATGTGTGGCATGACATCACCAGCGGGGAGGATGCCAGACTGCTGTTCCCCGACGGTGCATAGCTCCATTGACCTCAAATATCCAGAAGACAATCAAGACCTCTAAATAAACCAAGTCTTCTGTCCCATCATTTTGTCTCTAACATGGTTACAGTGAAAGCTGCATAGCCAAAGTGGCGCCACTAGTGCTTTCCAAGTCTCTCTTTCCCTCTTTATATCTATACTGAAGCCAATGACCCATGTAAGAATGCAGTGCCAGCCACCACACTCGTTGGCCGCCCTTTTACTCTGTGTACCGTGTGTAAAGGGTCTTTTATTCCTCCCCCTCCCCCCTTGTCGAAGTGAGCCAATCAAGACGGAGCGAGATAATGAATTATATAACGTCAACTTCTGTGTAATCGTCTCCTCATCTGCCTCCATGCCCCTGGCTCGAAGACAATTAGAAAAGGGAGCGAGAGACGACACAAAATGGGATGGAGAACACATGTGCGACTGATGGTGAGGAGTGGGTTTGAGAGTGAATAAGAAACAGTAAAAGTGAAAGGGAATTAGAAAATGAGACATTTGACATTTAAAATGTCTTTATTGAGTCATTTAAAGTTCATGTGGCACGCAGAACATCCCTACTAATAATATGGTCCACGGAGCAGAGAATATCAAACATAAGATTTTTAAAGGTCCCACATTGTAAAAAGTGATATTTTATCAATGTAATCATTATAAAGCAGGTGAAGTATATAAATACTGTGAGAGTGTCAAAACACTCAATCCACAGAGAAATGCACACAGCCCGTATCAAGACTGTGTCTTTAAAAACGAGCCGTCAGGACTTCTGTACGGTTGTGATTTCACAACTACTATATGTACAGTATATAGAGTGCTGCAACAGTGCCGTTACCGTCATTCCCTAACTAAAATGATGGTGCGGCGACACAGACAGCACAGATGCGGAAGACCCGGAAATGCTGATCAATCAGAGGAGACTGGGCTTTTTTTTAGGAGGGGGGCTTAAAGAGGCAGGTGCTAAAACAGAGCTTTGAGTTTGAATACAGGTTTATTAAGGGCGCACTCACACTGTCCTTCCGCACCGCGCCCCGGGCTTTAGGGTACTTGTCCCCCCCCCCCTCCAGGCCCGTTTGTACTCACACTACCTGGGCCTCGGAGAATGCTTCTTGCTGTCCAAACGTCATCACGCTGTAACACGTCACATGCATTGATGACGTCATGGCGATGCGTGGCTTTGTTTCCAGATCTTTCCGTAGACCTCGGAGTTTTTGTGCGTCTTGTCGACTGTTTTTGAATCTTTTCATCGACCAAATCTGCAGTAAACACTCCACCTCCGCATCACACCAACGTGAACCTTTCACCGCCATTGTTGTTGTTGTTAAATGTCCGCGCATGGTCCCTCCTTCTATTTTCTATGTCCGAACAGGCGCACATAAATGACGTCAGAACCGTCGTGTGCCTCGTGCTCGTACTCGTACACGTGCGCACACTCGTGCTCGTTAATGTGCGCTCGCTCGTGCTCGTACATGTGCAAACGCGCTCTACAAAAGCCCACCTCTCTCAGACAGGCCGTGGACGGCCAGCTGGCTGTAGTTATGCGCGGAGCGGGTGCACTCACACTGGTCAAACACACTAGGCTTGACCCGAAAAAACGGTTTTGGCCCGGTGCGGAAGGACAGTGTGAGTGCGCCCTATGAGAGTATGAGAAAAATGTTTTTTTTCATCAGCCCAAGTAAACATGATCCAGTAGAAACACTTCAAACAACAAAGTATCACTGTTTCCTTGTTCATACCTAAACCAAGAACCTAGCTTCTATCAAAGTCAAAAGGTCACTAGCAATCCTTCTCTGCTCAGCCTCCTTTGTGGTGGAGATAACCAGTTTTGCTTGAGAAAGGAGGAAATTGTTCCCTCAGGACTAAAAATACCACACTGATTAAACAAACCCCACAGCCCTGCTTGTCAGGTGCACAATGAGGGGGGTGTTAGCACTGCGTGTAAAGCTGTAGTTCCGCAAAATAGAGGGGTGGATAGGTTATTTGTTGAAATGTTACTCAAACGCAACAGTGTGGATGCCACCAATCCCAAGTTTCCACTCTAAATAAAGACACTTCATATAGCAGATCACTCCCTTGGAGGCTGAAGGTGACTCTGCTTCTTAAATCTTACAGTATTCACTGGCCGTGTTAACATTGACTGACACAGAGGTCACGCAGAGACTACCTCCTAGTCTTGGATATATTGTGTAGCTCAAGTCTCTGGAAAAAAAAGATGCTGTCTCCTACTCTCTACACTTCGACAGTCTTTGGAGAAACTGAGGTCAGGTAAGGTCACCTCCGTTATCTTTTCTGTATTGTACAGCTGTGTGGAGAAGTCTTACAGTGAAGACCCAGTGGCAGAGAACAAATCACAAAACACCTCAATCAACTTCTCGCAGGTCAACACTCACAAGCTAGCAAGTAGTCAGTAAAATGAGCAACCGTAACATATTCTCAAACAGTTTATGTGAAGTTGTGCCAAGCAGCACTCTTGCATTCTTGGAGACGAGACATGAGCTCCTTTCACATGTGCACTGCAAACCGGAAATTAAATAGACATTAACTGGAGGAGCTTTATGTGACAACAAACATGTCTGAATCAGTTGGATCATACAATAGACAGACCTTAACCCTGCCAGCTCGCAAGAGTACAAAGTCTGTACTGTGTAATGTCTGATTGAGCCGATGTTCGAGTGGAGCTGTGCATTGTACGGAGAATCCACAGTGAGCGCGTGGGCGTCCTTTCCGTGAACCCAAAGCAAAACAATCATCTGAGGGTGAAGGAAGCAAGAAGGATGGTATACACGAAGACAGCAATGATAATGTGTAACTAAAGCAGGGATGTCAAAGTGATCCAGTAAAGGGCCGCGGTGGGTGCAGGTTTTCATTCCAACCAAGCAAAAACACACTTGACTTGAGTCATGCAATCACCTGAATTGTCTTCACACAGTTGATTTGTTGGATCAGGTGTGTTCTTGCTTGGTTGGAAGGAAAACCTGCAGCCACAGCGGCCCCTTTACTGGATCACTTTGACACCCCTATCTGGAGAGACAACGCGTTTGGGGATGTCTGTCGGTAAGTGCCAACACCAAAGTCTTCAGACAAAGAGATGACCAAATGAACATGTTTCAAATTACGGACCGTCTACGTGACTGCGGGATAATCCCAGGTGCTTCCCCTCATCTAAACCAAACAGAGTGTTCCCAGTAAGTGAAAACGTATCTGACAATGACAAACACCTGTTGTGTGTTGAATGGAAGGCACCCTAACCTTATGAAAGGGAAACCTCGGACAATGTACAGACCTGCTTTGTCGGGTATTGTCCAGACTTCATATGAAAAAGAAAATAGCTATGCAAATGAAAGGTCCAAGAAACTACAACAATTATCTTCTGCTTCAAATAAATTAATCCACTGCAGGTGAAAAATATACATCCTGTCCCACTTGTTTGCCTCTTGTCTCGTTCAGTGGATCTTCCCCGTTACGGAAACTGTCGAATATTTTCCAATGATCAACAAATCTCAGTAAGTTTATCCAAACTTCCACTGGTGTCCATCTATTGCTCACTATCACAGAAAACTATGAAATTTAGAGTAAACCCTTCTTCATATATGCCAAAGCCATCCTTTTTATTCCCTTTAAGTGGCAAAAGACTGAATGGATGCTTGTCGTGCATGGATCTTAAAACTAGCGCTGTCACAAGATTCTCCTGTGGAAACAGGGGAATTATCTTTGATGACTTCTTATCTTCTGGAGAAAAGGACCAGGATGGTTTCACTGCTAGCCAAAAGGTTTTTTAATGTTAAAATCCCAATGTCCACCCAGCTGTAGCTATATCCTGGCCCAACCTGTTTGAAGATATTTGGAATAACTAGCAGAATAAACCTTATGGGTCTGGCTTTACTCCCTGATGGTTGCAATGAATTAATAATTAGAAAGTAAGGGTTAGTGTATCACTTTGTTCCAAAAGTGCAAAGGCATTATTTCCAATGTGGAGGGCGGATGCACAAGCTATGACTTGATTTTCAAATTTGTGCAACAAAAGTTCAACTGAATTGAACTTTGACCCCAAAGACGCTGACCTCCACAAGCCGCCTGATCTCATAGAAATATGTGAAATGACCAATATTCAACTTTTTTTCAGAACACCCCAGCATTTCTTGCGACCACTGCACAACCAAAGTAGCAGTCCTATTGAAATGAATGAGGGGGCTGCTGTTGTCTGCCTAAACACGGCCTTAATCTGTCAGCCTCGTCTTGAACTTGATGGACTGTGGAACATTGCTCTCTGCTCGCCTCCATGGTTGGCCGTACAGCTCCTGAATCATAGAAGACGGCGGCTATCGTACTCAACCACCCACTCAGCAGTGTGATTTTTTGCCTTAAGGTACTCTAGAACAATCATCGTTGCACCATCTGCAAGATAGAAACAGTCAAGCCAAGCCTCAATAACTGTTTGATATCCTGTGTTTTGTCTGAATACACTGTATTAATCACAATGAAAGACATTTGCACATCTGACTGTGCTGACTGACTGGAGCTATACGGTCCATGGTGCGATCAAAAGTGGTATTAAAAACTGAAAAAAGAGAAATACTGCGAGATGAGGGAAAGAGGAGGAAATGAAAGCCGGATAGAGTGAAAGAAAGAGGGAGATGAAGTATGAACCTGAGGAATGAAAGCATCATCCGGCGGAAAAAAGGGGGGAGCGAGATAAAGGAGGACGGAAATGAAAGGGGTGTAGCGAAAGTAAGACGGAGACGGAGTGTGAATGTAAAAGAGGAGCACATCATTGAGAGGTTGAGGCTAGGAAAAGGTGAGGGATGTGTAAAGTCGGACTGAAAAGGGGAAGATGGAGACACAAGGAGGGCTGCATTAGCGGCTTCAGTCCACAGGCAGTGGAGTGTGGACGGGGTTCGATGAAAGATGCGCGCCGTTGATGCCAGGAGAGGCCCGGGCCGGACGGAAAAACTCGACATTGACTGAGCGACGTCAGACTTTAAGCTTGTATAAAGGTGTCAATGATATTGCTTCAGCTTGACTGCCTCTGACAGCAAATGCAAGAGAATATATCCAGGATAGCAATTAGCTGCTTGATGCACAGTTTTATGTGGTGTGAAATTGGGTTCTTCAGGTGTTATTTCTCCTTGCATTCACCATCATTTACTCAAGGACTGTCACACGGTGGAAGCCAGCTGCCACTCCCATAATTGGGAAAATTCAGCAGCGGATGGCGTAATATATTTATATAAATATTTTCTACGGAGTACAGTGACTCTGCTGGTTAGTCAGGCATGTATGACACAGAGCAAATATGCCATCCAATTTTCTATTTTAGACTGGTAAAGGCACCACACTATCAAACATCTCCCTGAGCCTGTCAAAACAGATTGCTCTGACACACTGGTTTGACACAAGCAAGGGCATCCTCCACCCCTCTGAGAGGCTTGGTAGAAGATACAGAGATGTCGACACAAACCGCGCTCATAAAACCTCCGTTCACTGACAAACTCGATATCCCTTAGGAGCAGACGCTGACAAATTGACATATAACTTTACAGTATGTGCCGGTATTTCTCATTTTCTGATGCAATAACCCTCACGCAGTACACACTCCTATAAGGCGGAGATAACACTCGCGGCCTTTTGTGAAGGGTATAAGTCAGTTAGATAAATTAGGCAGAGTCGCGCATGCACTCACACACACACGCACGCGCGGACACGTCCTCACACACCTTATTCTGCTTATGTCATCAAATGTGCTGTTAAATTTGCGCTGGGAGCAAGAATACACTCTACCTGTCACCATGGCAGCTGCGTGGGGTGATTGCAATCACACAATCAGCAGAGGCTCATGGGAAATAAGCTTGGAAGAATGAGCTCTCCCGAGTAACAGAGTAAGACAGACAGAGGGAGAGAGAAAGGGAAGGAGAGAAAGGAAGACAGGCGGAGTGAGGGAGAGACGAGCTGCACTGAGACAATGAAGGAGGGAGAATCAGAGTTAGCTTTTGTCTGCAGAGACGCGTTTGACTTTGTATGTTTGCTGCTCCTCAGAATATAAATGCCACTCCACTCGGCAGGGAGAAAGCACATGTATGATTAGCATAAATTATCGAGCAACAAGCAGGCGAAATTAATAATGATGAACTTCATAATGTAGACCCTAATGAGAGGGCAGTGGTGCAATGTAACCAAGTACTTTCTATCAAGTACTCCTACTTTCCTTATTCTTGTTTCCATTTAAAGCCACTCTATACTTCTATTCCACATGTTAGAAGGAGTATTATGTATTTTCCACGACATTTATTTGACAAATATAAAGAGCTGAAGACGAACCTGGAACTTTTTTTACTTCAAATGTAAGAAAAAAACCTACGTAATTGCCATTTAAACGCTTTCCTATCGATGAAAAGATGTCTCAATTGAAAAAAAAGACCTGCAGTGTGAACGTAGCATAAGATGTGTGTGTGAGCTGGTACCAATCTGGGTGAACGGCACAATCCTACCTGTTCATCCGGCTGTTTCACGGTAATGTAGATGAGGGTTCCAGACATCCAGCCGGTTCGCTCGTCATCTACCCGAATCGGATCTTCTTCGCTGGATCTTCTCACTCAGTAAAAGACCTGACCTGCATAAAAACAGACTCATGGTCTCTGTTCTGCTTTCATATGAAACCCTACGGTTCTCTTGTGTTGTACAACATCCTAATAGATTATCACAACATCAAAGCAAGTGAGGAGCTCTTTTCCAAAACGCTATAAATCCATTTTAATAGCTTCAGGAAAATTACGTTTTTTACCCACACATTTGGTTAATATTCAATGTATCTTGTCAAAATGGTTTTTATGGCTCAGTCTGAACGTGTTGAACGGACGGACGACACCAAAAACGCTCCCGCTTCAGAGCGCCGCCATGTTGGACTTGGACTTGTACTTATATAGCGCCTTTTTAGTCATCTGACTACTCAAGGCGCTTCACAGTGTTTGTCACATTCACCCATTCACACAGACATTCACACTGATGGCAGTGGACATCTACAGACCATCTAATCTGATCTAACCATTCACACCACATTTACACACCCATGCACAGCACGGGGAGCAATTCGGGGTTCAGTGTCTTGCCCAAGGACACTTCGACATGTGGACCGGGGGGAGATGGGGATCGAACCACCAATATCTCGAACAGAGGACGACCCACTCTGCCACCAAGCCACAGCCGCCCATGTTGGATCGCATAGAACGCTCACTGGATTCTGATTGGTCGAGAGGACGTTTGGCGTTTAGGCTAAACACAGGTTTGGCGCTGGTGGCGGTTTGGAAAGGAACTGCATCTTGAGACCATTTTAAACAGGAAATAAAGAGATTTGATGAAACACTGATGAAGCAGTGAAAAGGTTCAGTTACAGCAAAGTGGCTCAAACTCATTTTTTAAAAATTTGGCTTTGATCTCGTTTTGGAAAAGAGCTCTTCCAAGTGCAAACTGAGTGCAATCACTTAACATACTGAAAATAATCTGTTCCTCTCTTGTTCTGTACATTTCGTTGTACTGGGACAACGACAATAAAGACAATTCTATTCAAAATAAGTTATAAATATTGTGTCCTAACAAAAAATGCTTAGGACAAAACAAATATCGGACTAGGGCCTCAACTAACGCCTATTATGATCTTTGAATCTGTCGTTTATGACTTTGGTTAATCGATGTTATTCCTGATGGATATGATCTGACCACGCTCACTGCTGCTTTTCCATAGACACACAACATAAAACCTTTATTTGTTACGCTCTCAGAGAAAGGGAATTAAATTGTCCTTCTGTAAAACACAGGATTTGTTTCACCAATTAGGTAAACACCACCATTTTAACAGATGCTCTCAGCAGGAACTGTAAACTCAATATCATAGTTCACTACTGCTTAGAAAGAAAATAGTGCCAGTAACAGTTATATATATGTGTTTTCTTAGTAAAATGGTTAATGTTAACTATGAAACTTACATGTTAAGCATCAAATGTGTCCCCTTAAACACTGAATATATACAAACAACAGTAAAAAGTGCCAGTAAGGCTTTACGTAGATGTCATTTCGTTTCTAACGCGCAACAAATTAGCGGTAAAGAGGTGAAAAGCGAGTTTACCGAGGCGTGTGGAGCAGCTCCTGAGGATGAAACTGGTGCTTCTGACGGTCCTGTGGCTGCTGCTGGGAAACCTCACACTATTATCTTCTTACTGTCGGACTTCAGTCACAGTTTTAACATCATTTCGACTGTTTCATGAACTTTTCTGAAGCTAAACGCTGTGACGCGGAGCCACTTTCCCCCGGGGTCGTCAGGTCCGCATCACGGAGCTTCACAGCAGCGAAGCGCACTGCAAAGCTTCCGGTTCATGTGAGTCAGGGCCGGGGATGCGGACGGACAGGTGTGCTGCCCCATTCAGCACCCTGCCGTCAAACGCACCCCCTCACATTAAAGGTGACATTTCCACCTATAGGAGCAGCTCATACACAGGTAACCACATTAAAAACACACTTTTGAACCTATGAATTGCAAGAAAAGCTGGGATTATATTTAGGAAACGCTAAGTCAAATACATTCAACTTGCACAAAAGATCCATTTCATTCATTTAGTAATTATGCTGCAGTTTATTTCCACAGAACACACAAAAAGGTGTTGTTTTGTGTTCACTATCATCCAAGTTTGTGATTTTAAACTCTTTAAAATAGTTTAAAGACTGTAAGTAACCAATGTTCTGAGCGTTGTGGGTTACCTGTATATATATATATATATATATATATATATATATATATATATATATATATATATATATATATATATATGGACTAGTACGTGAGATCTTTTTAAAATGTTAATCCAAATAATATCAGTCAAATTCCTAAAATAATTATCGGATAATAAGTATAATAAAAATAGGATGTTTGATAAACCACATTCTATATTTAATATTCCTGTTTTCAATGCAATGGTTAACTGCCATAAACTTTCAACTGTAACCAAAAGAAAATGCAATTCATTCATTCATTCATCCTCAGCCTCTTGTCCCTGTCGGGGTCACGGCGGGCTAGAGCCGATCCCAGCTGACATATGGCGTGAGGCGGGGTCCACCCTGGACAGGACGCCAGTCTATCACAGGGCACATAGAGACGAACAGAGACAGACAACCATTCACACCTACGGGTGATTTAGAGTCATCAATGAACCGAACACCTGCACGTCTTTGGACTGTGGGAGGAAACCGGAGAACCCGGAGAAAACCCACGCAGACACGGGGACAACATGCAAACTCCACACAGAAGGACCCCAGCCGGGATTCGAACCAGGAACCCTCTCGCTGTAAGGTGACAGTACTAGATAGATAGATAGATATTTCAGTAGTTCAGGAGTACAATAACGGAAAGTGTTTGAGAACCAGTGCTGAAGTTGATACTAATTAGTCTTAGGATACGGAAAGTACACTTTTAAAAAAAGGTCGGTGAAAGAAATAACGTGCGAGTCACAGAAGCTTTAGTGTGGCCGCGGCTAGCCTGGATGTGATGTGGTGTCAAGGCTTCGACTCTCTGGTTGCTGGTTACTTCTCGGATTAAGATTTACTGTCGTGGTTTGGTGAGCAGGCAGCAGGGGGAAGGACCCAGGGAGGACTGGAGCAGTTCAAAGATTTATTAAGAAAAAGGCTTACGGGCAGAGAATACGAAGGCAAAACAATAAAACTCCAAACAGCGATGACGAGGAAAGTAAAAGGGCCGGTATAAATAGTGAGGGATCAATGGAGAAGTGGGAAACGGTGCTCGGGAGGTCTGGGGACTGCAGGGCTAACAGAGAACAGGTGACATTACTCAGGAGCAGAACATCAAACGGGGTTTCTTAAGAAACTATCTAACTGAAGAATCCTTTTTATTCAATTTATTCATCTTCTTCTTTTTAGCCCTGAGTTTTACCGGTTGCACATTAACTGCCACATAACTATGGATGTATTACTGCAGTGCATTGTGGGTAGTAGTCTGCTGCTGGATGTCAGGAATGATAAGCAGTGTAGCCAGACTCCACAGTCCACAGTGCCGGGGCTGGCTATGCAGGACTATGTTGTTAGCAGTCGAGGAGTTATTAGCATACCCCATTAATCAATCACAGCTCCCCACATTTATCAAAATGAACTCCAAATGAATGATAATGTTGCTTCGTTTGCCGTCATTAGCCATATGATCTTTTGGCTGGGGTGGCAGAAAACATCACTTATTGCAGGTTGGAGTAGGACTTTGACTTAGAATGAAGTATTTTTATTGTGTCGTGAAGGTTCTTTTACTTGAGACAAGGCTCGTTCCACCACTGCGCGCAGGTAAACCACAATAGGAACATCGCTAGTAACAGCTCGCAAAGGGAAATGCTTTTTCAGGGCGCCCTCACACTGTGCCTCCGTACCGTGCCCCGTGCTTTAGGGTCCTTGTCCCCCCCCTCCAGGCCCGTTTGTACTCACACTACCTGGGCCTCGGAGAATGCTTCTTGCTGCCTATACGTCATCACGCCGTAACACGTCACACACATTGATGACGTCATGGCGATGTGTGGCTTTGTTTCCAGATCTTTCCGTAGACCTCGGAGTTTTTGTGCGTCTTGTCGACTGTTTTTGAATCTTTTCATCGACCAAATCTGCAGTAAACACTCCACCTCCGCATCACACCAACGTGAACCTTTCACCGCCATTGGTCCGTCCTTCATTTTTCTATGTCCCAACAGGCGCACAGGAAAATACCTCAGAACCTGCTCGTGCTCTTACACGTGCGCACGCTCGTGCTCGTACATGTGCAAACCTGCTTTAAAAAAGCCCACCTCTCCCAAACGGGCCGTGGACGTCAAGCGTACCGTTCCTAGGAGCGGTACGGTTGCACTCACACTGGTCAAAGGAACCAGACTTCAGCCGTGAAACCTGCTTAGGCACGGTACGGGTGGACAGTGTGAGTGCGCCCTCAGTTTATTAAAATGTCCAATATTGCACATTGTCCCTTGTGAAATAAAGAAATTAAATGAATGAAAATGAAAAGCCAAGAAGTGGCAGGCACTTACTAATGAGGATTAAAATGCAAACAAACAAAAGCTCTTGAGGCTTGTTTTTTTAAAGCCAGCCGACGGGTGAATGTGCAGTTTGTTCCAGCAGTGGGGCCGAGAGCTGCAGCAGAGCTCCCTGTGGGGCACAGCTTCGTCCTGGGGGCTTTGAGGTGCAGGTTATTGCTTGACCTGCCAGTGGAGGATTGTGGGATAATAAGCTCCCTGAATTATCAAGCAGGATGGTTTTTTTCTATAAACGCAGCAGAGAGGTTTTAAATTCAGTCCTGGAGGAGACAAACTCCCACCTGACCCAATCTTTTACAATTCTATGATGTAACACTCCTACTTATGCCCTAAGCTCGTATTTCTCTTCTCCTTTCCTCCCCCTTTTATATCTCTTTCTATCCCACCCACTCTGTCTGCCTCTCGTACATCAACCCTCTGTGGGAATAAACTGAATGAGTGAACCTGACTGTTTGAGTGAGTATACTATTCAGCTAATTCCCCCTCTGTATCGCTCTACATTAGCCTCATTGCATTTCCTCTCCCTTCCTTTCCCCGCTGGGCCTCAAATTAGCCTTTACCCCCCAAGCTGATGCGAAACATGACAACACGATTCACCCCTTCACCCTCCCGAGCCCGTTTCCCTGTCATACTCCTCATTCCCATAAGCCCTGTATGTCCCTGTGTCACCTTCCACAGCCCTGCCCTCCACCTCTCCCATCGCTCTGTCTCTCTCTCTCTCTCTCTCTCTGTCTCCAGCAGCTACCTCCAGCTGCACCAGAGTGCCATATTTAGCATAAGCTGTTGAAAATGAAAATGCTCTGTTGGAGGACGCCATCGCTGTGTGTTGGTGGGTGAAGTTTCACACTGCGGCCCATGGTGTGTGTTCTCGCAACAACACGGCTCACAGGGGGATAAAAGAGCAAGCCTAGCAGTTTCACAGCACTGCCATTACTTCACACTTCAGGAGAGGATGAAGAGGGAGGAGGAGAAGGAGAGCTAGTGACATAAGTGTCTTTAGAGAAATGGAAACCACAACAATGCTGTATATCAGCAGCACTGCGCTGCAGACCTCTGTGTGCTCATACATCTGTCTGTTTCTTACCTTTCTAGCCACGCTGAGGAATCTGCACATCTCTCAGTAATGTATCCCATGAAATTACAGAATTGGGTGTATATTCACAGATGTTGGTCATCTCCCTCACCCTGAGAGAGGCACAGGATCATCAGCCTCTCAGTCACTGACTGTCAGACAGGTTCCCTCAGCCACAACACATTCAATAGAAGTGCAAGCAGAGTGGAAATATTATTGCCCCAGGCATGAGCCCTGCAGTTCGCCCAGGTTATCATTGCCCAAAAAAAAATAAAAAAAACTCACAAAGATAATCTCCAGCACTGTGAATACTGGAGAGGAACATTGAGGCCAAAAAAAGACTCAGCCAATTCCAGAGAGTTAATTAGGGTTCGGATGACTGGCTGCAGAGGGTGTGGATGAGCAATGTGCTGCTCACCGATAAAGACGATTGGCTCTATTTATTGTTGTTTCCTCAGCCTCTTTCCTCCCCAAAAAGACTCATTCTCATGCTCGGCCGGTTAATGATTGCTGATTGCCTGATTTTTTCCATTAATCCGATTACTGGCCAAACTGTTATCTCAGTCTGGATACAGGACATTACAGGGTAGAGATGCATGTTATCTTGCCGGAGCAATGGTAATTGTAAGCATGCGTTTCAAATCTGCAGGCGAAAAAAGACAGTTTGAGAAAATATAACTCCAAGTAGTTAATTAGAATCATAAAACAACAGTAGTTCTTTGGGGATCTTCACAGGTTTATGAGCTGCAGAGACTGAAGGCCTGGATATTAGTAGTCAGTCTGTTGATACCGACTAAAATAAGCCAGTACCAAGTACTATTGAAACTTCCCCAGTAAAACTGAGCCTGCCTCTTTGTATCCAGACCTTGAAAAAGTACTATTCTATGGTTTTGCTCACAGCTAATCACCACAAGTGTTCTTTGATTGAATGCATTGGTGAGTGGCCCACTACCGCAGAAGCTACAACCCATACATGAGTGCGGTGTTTGATGGAGTTGGCAATTCAGTATGCCAGGATGCCAGCATTTACATGAAAGGTATCAAATGAAGTAGAATAAAAAGGTATCAAATGAAGTACTCTGTTGGTGTCTGTTTCACTTCAAGGGTAGGCCTACAGGTATTGGTACTGGTATTATTATTTTTTAAATGACACTCAGCCTTAGTAGACCGGCAGTATTCCCTTTGCCAACCACAACCACGAGTCAGAAAAAGGGTCACAGTGGAAAGTGCCTCGGCTAGGTTTTGATGCCAGCGCTGACGAAGCCAGAGACCTAATTTCCTCCAAAAAAGTAATGTTTTGGATGTAGACGCACAATATAAAGTCTTCAATCTCTTGAACAGAACGATCAGAGGTTACAATACTTTGTGAAACAGGTGGTTAAGAGTGCAGAGGTGCTCAACCCCCAATCTTGGACTGTTACATCAGTGCATCATCACCAACTATTCATTCAGCAGCACCTGAAATCCATGTGAGGGCACTGTTATACTCGTCCTCATCTAAACTCATCACATATGGCCACTTTATCAGGAACTCTTGGCATTACTTGTCAACGCACTGGGTAAACCTGCGTGCCCCCCATGGACTTCTGGAACACTTATTCAACTACAACCTTTTTTTTAGCAGCAACAGACACTTGTTTTCAGCCGAAAGGCACCTTTAAACCAGCGTTAGCTACCTGCTGAGCACCAAACGTAAGCAGCTAGCTGATAAACATATGCTGTTTTTCCATACACATGTGCTGGCTACACTAGATTAGGTTTAACTCGGCAGTTTTCCAGTTCTGCAAAACCTGATGCTATTGCAGCATCTAAGCTAACATCTGGAGTATCCTCCATGTTGTTTTGAACAACTTCTGGAGCACTTATTATGCCACCGATGGGTAAGACCAGTACATTTTAAACAGATACTCATGGGATCCTCTGTATTGAACGCCAAGGGGATTGACAAAAGGGCGTTATTTGAAACCGCTGTCTTTAGACCTCTGACTGCACTGTGCCTTGAGTGTGAATGTTGCTTCCTGTCTTTGCTTTATGTCTTAGTTTGTGTGTGAAAGTATCTTTTTGTCTTGATTCTGTTTTGAAAAATCACACTCAATGTAAAGCCCAGTCAACTCCCCTTCACATCAAGCATGTTCTTGACATTTAAACCCCCCCTGTGTCTTGGAGGGTGTCTGCAGGTCTTTTTCATTGCTTCTATCGACTCTCCATTCATACTGCAACTAGCCCTCTCACTGGAGCTCTAATCAATGGCCGCTAATGCCTCTATTATAATCCATGCCCTCAAATTAAGGTGGCATTGATCAACAGGCCTTGGACTGCTACAGTGTGTATAGCTGCATGAGGGACTGGAGGGAAATTTCTGTTTAAAGGCGACAAACTCAGAGAGGCAGCAAGAGAGGGTGACGGGATAATTGTATGAGAACCAAGTGTGTGTGTGTGTGTTGTTTTTTTCTATCTCAATCTTTAATTTGTAGCCTTCCCCCGGAGGTTTTTAAGTATGTATTGTTGCTAGGGAAAATGCATCATGCGTGTCGATCAAAGGTGTGCTGTATTTTAAATACCGTCGAGCTTCGGGGAGCTCAGTGAAGAAATTGCTGCAGGTGTTTTTCCAACAAAACAGAAATTGCATCAGTAAGTCTGTTTGAGCATCGGCATACATCCATTTTTTCCTGTTTGTATGGGGTGAAATACCGAATGTGGATGTGGACGCACAGGTACTGCAGATCAACACCGCAGCTCTGACCTGTGGAGGTGCACTTAGCCTCAGTGTTTGTGCCCTTTAAGCAACAGCCAGATGTCATCCTAGCTAAAGTCTTTATTATATTTCATTACTAATCGGCAGTTTGTGCCATACTTTTCAAGGGAACATACATTAATTTACACATACAACAATGAAAATAGTATCATTGACAAGGTACTATTGTCTTCAGCTACATAAGAAGTGATTTGTTTGACAGAGCAATCATTTCCATGTGCTGATATTCATCATTAGGACTCCAGGTCTGATTAGATAAATACATGATCCTGTTCTTGTTTCTTATCATGCTCTGTCAGACAGCTAGCTTTGCACCCCCCCCCCCTCTCTCTCTCTCTCTCTCTTTCATGTTTTCTCTCTCTATCCCCTGGAGGCCTTTGATTCAGACAGCTACCTCTCCATTTCCAAGGCTGACCAGGGCAAACACCTAGAAAATGAAAGCAAAACATGATTGAAGAGTCAGAAATATACAGTGTCAGGAGCATGTGTCAGGGATATCTGTGAACATTTCACTTGCAGAATAGAGAGGTCAGCGTATCTGATAACATAGTGTACCATTTCATACTGTACATATACCTCATACCATACAAGTGCACATCTTTTAACACAATATGAGGCAATATAAAAAATAACATGTCTAATAGGACATAAACCGTAATTTCCGGACTATAAGCCGCTACTTTTTTCCCTCGTTCTGGTCCCTGAGGCTTATACAACGGTGCGGCTTTTCTACGGCTTACGGTAACCAGGGGCGCGCACTACCGAGGATGCGTGAGACCGAGGCAGACATCTGGCTCCAGGTAACGAGAGCAAAACAAAGAGTAGGAGAGCTTCAGCGACAGTTTGCGCGAAGGAAGTGTTCATGCAAACACCCTCAACATGGAAAACAAACGGAGAAGTGCATAAGATGCTGCTTTTAAGTTAAAGGCAATCGATCTGGCTGTCAAAGAAGGAAATAGAGCTGCTGCACGTACCTGGTTGGTTATTTTGATAACGTAAACGGCCGCGGGACTGCACTTTTACTGCCGTGTTACAGGCGAGCACTTTGTATTACTTTGCACCGTTGTATTATTTGTACTCTGCACGAATGCTGTTCGCCATGTCAAAGATGTGAAAGTTTGATTGAATGATTGAAAGATTTATTGTTAATAAATGGGACGCTTTGCGTTCCCAAACAGTCATCTCTGTCCCGACAATCCCCTCCGTGGTAGCAGGAACCCCTATATACTACGGTAATTACACATCAAAACGCCTGCGGTTTATAGTCGGGTGCGGCTTATATATGGAGCAATCTGTATTTTCCCCTTAATGTAGCTGGTGAGGCTTATAGTCAGGTGCGCTTTATAGTCCGGAAATTACGGTAGTCATTTCTTGGTTTCTTGGCTCACTGTACTGAGACACTTGAGTCAGTTTTATTAGTAACACCTGTGCTTCCCTGCTAAGACGAGTCAAAATGTCTGCTGTGAAAATTACCACTCATGTATCTTTAAAAGACACACTTACATCTGTGTTTTCACTTATTTGCCCCATTTCCTCTCTACTCAGAAGTTCTTCTTGCTATTTTTATTAGCATATGGATTTTGGAAACGGTTCGGACACCTAGTAAGGATGCCCCCTGGGCGCCTTCCAAGGGAGGTGTTCCAGGCACGTCCAGATGGGAGGAGGCCTCGGGGAAGACCCAGGACCAGGTGGAGAGATTAGATCTCCACACTGGCCTGGGAACGCCTCAGGATCCCCCAGTTAGAGCTGGTTAATGTGGCCCGGGAAAGGGAAGTTTGGGGTCCCCTGCTAAAGCTGCTGCCCCCGCGACCCGACCCCGGATAAGAGGTTGAAGATGAGATGAGATCAGAGATTTTGGAAACTTCACACAATTCCCAACACCAGCGTAATAGCTCCCAATTAACCCCACAAATGAAGTTTGTTAATATAGAGCCGCTTTAAAGGTGTTTTTATTTATAAAAAGATTGACTACATGTGATGTCAAAGGGGCCACCGGTGACCAACCAACAGTTAATTATTACCTAACACTGCTGTTCTCCTTGGTTCTATGGACTGTTGTTATTGTTTTCATTTTACGGTCCACATCTTGATGTTAGAATCACTCCCAGCACTCTCATCAACCTTTTTTTTAGCAGCAACAGACACTTGTTTTCAGCCGAAAGGCACCGTTAAACCAGTGTTAGCTACCTGCTGAGCACCAAACGTAAGCAGCTCGCTGATAAACATATGCTGTTTTTCCATACACATGTGCTGGCTTGGCTCGATTAGGTTTAACTCGGCAGGAGAAGAGAGAAAGAGAGAAGAGAGAGAAAACTTCAGTGCCGTTCTCTTCTTTAACCGAAGAAAAACAGTCCAGTTCTGCAAAACCTGATGCTATTGCAGCATCTAAGCTAACATCTGGAGTATCCTCCAATGTTGTTTTGAACAAGCGGTCACCTCTCGTGTCATCGTCATCGCCTGCTCCCCCCCTCAACTGCCAGTAGCTCATCACAGGACGTAGATTGGCGAGCGGACTTCTGGCAGAAGCACAAACGCATTACTTTGAGCATGACAACATGGATTTCCATGTGACATGCCCGGGAAAGGGAAGTTTGCGGTCCCCTGCTAAAGCTGCTGCCCCCCCGACCCGACCCCGGATAAGCGGATGAAGATGAGATGAGATGATGAATGCGATTGTTGCATGATCTGATGTTATCGTGAGAATTCAGCAACAGTACTGAGAGCTGAATACACTATGAATGATATGAACATGTCACTTTTAAAAATGTCTTTCTCTCTACTCTCCTTTGCAAACAGAAAGAGCGTTTATCTAGCAGCGTGTTTTGTTAGCCTAGCTCCCGGCCAGTGGAGCCTGTGTGGCTAATTCTGTAAACATCAGCCAGACGGCAGTATCTCCCTCCCCCCAACATCACATCAATGCCCTTCTTTGGTAAGAGGAAATGAGGAGGAGTCAGAGTGTGACAACATGACGACTTCCAGAGGCGAGTACGATTGGATCAAGTTGAGAGAACGTACCCCGACGGAGAGGCTACGTCCATTTCTTATACAGTCCATGATCTTGCCGCGCTAAAACTGGCAAAGGACATCTGCATGGTTTAGCTTAGCGTAGTCAAAAGTGCCAATGGAAAAACCCCTAACAGAGGAGCATTTAGCAGCATTTTTTTAAGAGTGGGAGGAAACTGATATAAAGCTTAAAGGAATATGAATATTGGACTTTCTTGAGGTGGCACGGACGGGTCCAAATAAATGCTAGTGTTGCTCTGTGTCTGCTGGATGCATAAGCAAGTGATAACATAGATGAACTATGAACAAGCTTTATCAACCTTATAGAGTAATAATATGTCAACACCGGGCTTATTTCTAAAATAAAATATAAGCTCAGATTCCTTTATTACTGCTATCTCACAGTCGTGATATGTCCAACCCTTAATTACAGCTTCCTTGTCAGACTTGCTAGCTACTCATTTGCACTTCTGCTTTCCCATTCTTCTCCCCTTCTCTTTTGCCTTTTCTGTGGGGACATTAATTACAATGGGGAGCAAGTGATGGCACTCATTGCTTCAACATTACAGCGGGCATATTCAGCCAACGTGCAGCCTGATGAAGTGTCCACATCACACTGCACTGTGATCACTTATTTCTGCCACAATGCTTTGGCCGATAACTCTTATTCTACTCCATTTACTGCCGTGGCATACGTCTCACACGCAGAGAGGGCGCACAGTGTGTGTGTGTGCGCGTGTGTGTGTGTGCGTGTGTGTGTGTGTGTGCGTGTGCGTGTGTTGAATGACCTCAAATGATGTACGGATCTGAGCTTAAAGAAAGCTTATATAAGCGTTTGGATGGTATGTCACCCAAAAATATGATATAGTGGATATATTACTCATCGCTCATCTTCAGCCGCTTATCCGGGATCGGGTCGCATGGGCAACAGCTCCAGCAGTGGTTATACAGTATTAAAAGCAACAAAATGCACGACTGTTTTTTAAAAAATGTATCTAAAGACGCATATCTATCATGTGCCTGTGGGCAATAAGCATGTGTATACAGTCCAGTTGAGTTGGTCTTCATATCTCAGGCAGAAGTTCAAGGCACATGCTTTCCTCGTACTGCGAGCCAACTTACAGTGACTTGGGGGTTTTACTTCCAGCTTAATGCCAGTGAGTGCCTTCATACAGAACCAATGAGGAGGTCTCATCTGTCAGTGACATGTCATGGATGGGAAATCATGCACAGAAGGAGTAGCCATGTGAATGCCTTTATAAGTGAGCGTAAAATTTGTAACAAGATATAACAGTCGCAGTTTTTCTGGAGGCATCGTAGGCGGAGATTGTGGAGGACAGCGGAGAGGAAAAACAAGACAGGTGGAATCTCTCAGGAGTTCTGACAGAAACGGACAGAGACTGAGACACAGGTATGAGTGAAACGGAGCCAAAGGGATATGGACACACACAGAAACGATCGAGAACTAAACAAAAAGATAACAACGGGAGGAGAGACTACGATAAAAGTTCAGTTTAAATGAGTCTGAACTCAGAGATGGCAGGAGAGCCTCTAATCCTTTCTCCCTCAGGCCTTGAATCACCTGCTGCCATCCACAAAGTCACCGTCCATCCCACAGGAAAACACTCATTACATGCTGCCATTACGTTTGACTGCATCTCTCCATAACCTTGAAACACTGTTCACTCAGCCAAAAACACTTCAATCCGGCGGGAGAGCCGGGTCAATTGAGTCAATGTGGAGGGACTTCTTTCTCATGACGGCACTGCAATTGACATACTTAGTGTTTTTTGGTTAGGGACTGTTACAAAGACTAGTGTAGGTAGATAGATAGATAACTTGATTCATCCCGAGGGGAGCAGCAGCGGTACAAAGCTATCAGAAGTACTAAAAAAAAGATAAAATATAAAATACAAAATATGAAGATTAATCAAATAAAAGTAGAGTATCGCAGATAAACACCATATTACAATGTGCTATGTGGATTTTAATGTGCAAGAGAGATAAAGGTGCATTTCAGTGATAGGTCACTTTGAGTAGTGTGAGTGTATTCCCTGAGCGTTGCTGTGCAGCGTTTTAGAGTCAGACGGCAGCAGGTAGGAATGATTTCCTGTGCCGTTCTTTAAGGCAGCGAGGTTGGATGACTGTGCTGCTGAAGCTGCTCTGAAGCTTGTCCAGGGTTTATGGAGGGGATGAGAGACATTGTCCGTGATCACCAGCAGTTTTGCCAGCATCCTGTGCTCCACCACCTCCTCCAGGGCGACGAGCTTAGAGCCAACAACAGACCTGGCCTTCTTTATGAGTTTGTTCAGTGTGTTTGCGTCTTTTGCTTAGATGCCCGCGCCCCAGGACACCAAAGAAGAAGAAGATGGTGCTCTCGCCCCAGGACACCACAGAAGAAGAAGATGGTGCTCTCGCCCCAGGACACCACATCGAAGAAGATGGTGGCCGCGACAACAGACTGATTAAACATCTGAAGCATCGGGTTGCAGACGTTGAAGGACCTGAGCCTCCTCAGGAAGTAAAGCCGGCTCAGGCCCTTCTTGTAGACTGCCTGTGTGTTTGTGGTCCACATCAGTTTATTGTCCAGCACCAAACCCAGGTACTTGTAGGAGTCCACAATGTTTATGTCCTGTATATCACATATGAACAGAAAGGAGGTGTAAATATGTTCATTGATCTCAGGAGAACCAGCTGAGGGACCAGAACTGCGAATGAAATGCTGCCTGGCAAGAGAACCTACGAGGTCAATGTCCTTGATGACTTCCGTAGAGACGTCTTTTACTTGTATAGTGATATGTCGGCATGTGTCAGCCAAGAGCCAGATGATACAAACGAAATCAAGAAGACTTTCCATCTCATCCCTTCTTCCTTTCTGGGTTTGATGCATTTATTTGTGGTGATAAACCATTCTCAAGGCGTCGCTGCACCATTCCCCCCCAACCTAAACAATTTCATACTTAAAACAACCATGTCTTTAAATAATCGAAAGAACACCTCCTGGCTACTGCCAGTTAAAAATATGTGTACTCATTTGAAATGCATCATATAGACATTACTCAAATTTGTATCCTATATAGCGGGTAATTACGTAACCGAATTGCACTGGATGTGACTTTCCACACCACTCTCCAGTGCTGAACCCTAATAACAAGTCTAATCTGTATTTTTCTGATGGTTTATTTGCAATGGAAAGTATGGCCAAAAATACAGCAGGGAGCAACTGATGTCTAGGGAGAGAGATCACAGAGGAGGGGAGCTGCAGCCAATTTCATGCCTTGTATTTTTCTGTCATGCATGGCTAATTCAAGGTTCAGGCCGGCGCGATGAAATGCACGCCCTGTGATCTTCCTGCAGTCCCCCCTCGCCTGGGCCTCGCGTGTCGGGGCCTGAGCTATCTATATGTGGGGAGGCCTTGCAAATCCATATTGCGGTTTGCTTTCATACAGTGCTAATTCAGAGAGAGCCTGATAAAACCAAGGGGGAGACAGTAGTGGCAGTCCCATTTGGGTTCGCTACCCTTGACTGGCTCTCAGATGTAAATGACTATGCACCCCCACCGTCCAATGCGCCTGGTTTTGCTCCATTTGTAATTTAATACCTTTGACAGAATGCACTAGCTGAAAATGAAAATGTACATAGGAAAAATCCTCTTCATCATGCTATAAGAAATACAAATCTTAAAGGACTAGTCTGTCATTTATGAAATACACTCACCACTGTCTTGCCTCTTGTCTTTATGATAAAAATGTGGCTGGAGCCAGCAGTCAATTAGCTCAGCATGTTCATATCTGCCTCCAGCCAAAAACACAAGTCACAAGTTTTGGTTTCATGTGCCGGCCGGCCAATTTGTCATTTTTAGACTTTAGCTTTTGTACAAATTAAACAAACTAGATGTAACACTTTAATTAGCAGCAGAGTATTGAGCCAGTTCCTTTACAAATTGAAAAAGCAATTACATTACTTTACTAATTAGCCGAAACAGCTACTTTGTAACATTACTTACTCACCCCATCTCTGTCAAAGATTACTTCAAATGTGACAAATGTGACATCTTCTGCTTTTAACTGTGTGGAAATGAAAAAAGACGCATTTTGGTATAAGAAGAGGCCAGCAGTTTACAGGGAGTTACAGATCATCCATAGCTAGCTAAACATTAGCCCAGGGGATCGCACTAAAGTTCCATCCTCATATTGAAGCGGAGTTCACACACACCCTCCAACTCTGGACAAAACTGGTGACATTAGCGAGCCAGTTAAAATTACCCAACAATAATATACTAACATACATTAGATAACTTTGTAGTTAACAGCAGTTGCTTGTCTTCTCTTTTTCTAGAAGCTAACC
The DNA here is from genome assembly GCF_963691815.1 of Echiichthys vipera. NCBI lineage: Eukaryota > Metazoa > Chordata > Actinopteri > Perciformes > Trachinidae > Echiichthys > Echiichthys vipera. The sequence continues at coordinate 27,526,146 of NC_139844.1, forward strand.
GCCACATATCCCGATAGATTTTGTTTACTTAGGTCAGGGCCAGGCTAGCTGTTCCCTACTGCTACCAGTCTTAATGCTAAGCTAATAAGCTAATGGGCTGCTGCCGGTAGCTTATTTACCGTACAAACGTGCAACTTCTCATCTAACTCTTGGCAAGAAAGCGAATACAATTAAGCATATTTCTAAAAATGTTGGAATATTTTGGAATATGGAACATTTTCTACGTATAAATGTATCTAATAATCAGTCAATTGCACAGGCAAAAGAGTTTTGGACTAATAATATCATCAAAGTTGCATCTGCCAACATTATAATTAAATACCAAGTCTACAAGGTGAAACAATCCCTGAATATTGCATCTGTGTCCCCTTCTTCCTCCGGAGACGATGCCAGCTGATCTGCTACCAGGTACTTGTGGGGCACAGCTGCACATCCTACCTCCTGTTTCCTTTACCTGTCGAAAGCAGTTAGGGTGGAGTGGCCCTATCGCACCACCCGCTACCAAAACATGTCGCCTGGTGGCTGTGGAGGATACAGCTGTCCCTAGGTGAACCCCGCAGGCACTCATTCTGATAATGGTCCATTTCTGCACACTGGGTGCCAGTGGTGGGGTAGTTAAGGGTAGGGTTGAGGAAGCGCAGAGGCGGGTGAACGGAAGAAATGAAAATGTAAGGGAAGTGAGTAAAATTGTGGGGTAGACCGCCTCGGGGGAACCGCCATGCATAAACATGAAAGCACAGGGGCCAACATTGCTCCAACAAATCAATCAGACGTGTTTTCAGTGGTTTGAGGGTGCAGCTGGCCTGGCAGTGCCCCAACTTTGACAGGATAATGTCCCACATACAGCTGTGTGTGTGTGTGTGTGTGTGTGTGTGTGTGTGTGTGTGTGTGTGTGTGTGTGTGTGTGTGTGTGTGTGTGTGTGTGTGTGTGTGTGTGTGTGTGTGTATGTGCAAACTATAGGCTACCACGACTTTCAGGGAGCTCACTTTTTTCAAGATCAACTCCTCATCAACACTGGTTAAATTCACCCATCACATACACACGATCACAATAATTGCAACATAAACATTTGATTTTATACATTAATAAAAGCCTAATTTTGCGCATGATTAAGATACAGAAGAAAATGCATGGCATACAAAACGCATCGCCAATATTTTTATAGACTTTTCTAGGAATTTCACAAATCATGGTTTCAGGAGAGCTCATGTTTTATTTAGAGGAGCTAAACTCCCCTTGGCTCTCCAGTACTCCGCAGTTCGCACCCTGTGTGTGTGTGTGTGTGTGTGTGTGTGTGTGTGTGAACAGATTTGTGTGCGACTGTGTCCACTGACATACAGAGGAGAATTATGCGCCTCACCACACACGTGCACACACTCACATCAAAGAGTGTTGGATAATTGTTACACCACCAACAGCAGATGCTCGTTTCCTGCTTTGTTGTGTACGATCGACCGACACTGATTTCCGAGTGATACCTTTTATGCAGCTGTTTCCACAAGTTCTCCTTCTACCCTGGGAGCCCCAAGTGCAGCATCACCTGATTTTTCTAGTCCCTTGCTCTCCAACTGAATTGTGTCACCTTTACTGAACATAAAATGGAGCAGGATGCTTAGACTTGCCTTTCAAATCCCTTGCTTCACTTCGAGGGCTCTGTCTCAAATTTGGAGCGATACATATCTCCTCTGCTGGAGATGCTGCCGCTGCTGCTCACTATCAGCACCCTTCATCGAGCGACATGCTCTGGAGATTAGCCTGTGCGCTGCTGCTCCAACTAGCACCGCCTGTATCTCCCCTTCCCTTTCTCAAGGTCAGATCCGCACAGAGTGCTATGTGCGCCAAGGCATGTAAGCAGCATGTAATGGGGTTGATCTGAGAGCAACTCTGCTTACTTGTTTATTTGAACACTCACAGCAGGCTGGGTAACCGCGTAAAAAGGCTGTTGATGTGCGCTGAGAGCATTTTAATTAGCTCTTCTTCGCCCTCTCAACAACAAGCCCTCTCCGAATGACAAAGCAATTTTCCGTCGATTAGAAAATGAATGACATCCTCTCCCAATTGTGAGGTCGATGATGGGACTGCTGGTGCTGATGGTAGTCCACCTCCCCCCTGGCACCATGAACGGGATGTGTACTGCACAAGTTGGAAAAGGTCCAAACACTGAAGGAGGGAAGAGTATCTCAGACAGCCCGCCTGCTGATCTAAAGAGGCCCTGTTGGCCGCTGCTGTATCTCTCTCTCTCTCTCTCTCTCTCTCGCTCTCTCTCTCTCTCTCTCTCTGCTAATGCTTTCTCTGACAACCACACAGAACAGCCCACAAACACACACTCACACACAAAAAAACATACAGTCGCCTACGAAGCTACAGTATCATGTCACCATTTCAATGTCGGCCTCTTTCTCATGCAAAGCAGATGCGGTGTAGTAGAGCTCAGAGTCGTGAAAACACCTGCAGGCATCTTTGTTGCCACTTGTGAAAGAGCATGTGCTTGTATTCGCATGTGCAACCCAGCTTTGAGTGGCGCTGCCATCTAGTGCTGAATATATGAACTGTAGACCACACTGCATCTGATGCACATGACGTGGTAAACTCATCATATAATCAGCCGTTGGTTGAAAAATCACATATGTCACATACTCATCCAACATGCAATTAAACAGCCATGGAATTAGGACTCCTTTATTGCAGCCCACTTGGAATACCTTTACAGTACATCCAATTTGGCTAATAGATTGTTCAGTTGCTATTTTCATCATTTAGATGAAAGAGTGGGTTTAACACATGAGTCACAACATTAAGCAGAAATCAAAGCGTATTTGATGTATAAATGTGTAAATGCTGTTAGAATCACTGCATAAACAAGTTGTGCATAAACTCTGAATCATCCGTTCTGCTGTGGACCTAATCATCCATACAGATGACCTAATTATGTCCATAAGACAAATATAGTCTCTCTCTCTCTCTCTCTATATATATATATATATATATATATATATATATACGTATATGTATGCATGAAACCAAATTAGACTGACAAATACTGGCAACCAAAGACAAAGAGTGATGTTTTTACCTTACAGTGTGTCATGCAACATCACCACCCCCCTCTTCCCCCTCCTCATCTTCAGGGCTCTCATACACTCCCCATCCTTTAGATGAAAGGCTACACTGGCAGTGTCTGCAGTTCATTTAGCCCTCATAAGCTGTGCAAGCCCTCTACTGACCTTGTTTGGCCCTGTCTTTCTCTGAATTCCATCCCGGTGCTGGCAAAGAGGAGCACTGAGCAGAGGGACTCCGCCCTGGAGGGCTAGATAGCATGTCTGCCAGATACAACAACTCTGGGTTAAGGTCAGTGTTAAAAGTTAAGGAGAATCTAGCGACCACTTAAGCAACTTACAGTTCCTCTCGGTGTGCTTCTGCTTCTCTTTCTGGGTTTGGTTTGCATCCACCTTCCTTTCTCTCTCTGAGGATTTTTCAACCCCATAAATCCAAACAGCAGTGTAACTAATACACTGAGAAAGGCAGTCTGTGAACCAACTAATGACCAGTCAGGGATAACCAGCCATCACAAACAGAAGCTCTCCATACCTGTCTCCTGGATTTCCGAAGGATGTTTGGCCCAATACACAGGATGCACATCTACGTAATGCAAACTGATCAGCTGCAGAGGGGAACAGCAATGACATTCACTGTGTAACCATATTTGACAGGTGAGGAGTGAATGGAAATGGACTTAAACAAGTCTGAGACCAGCTGCAATCTCTAATCTCAGGTGACACCTAGTAAGGAAGCTGTGTGTGTGTGTGTGTGTGTGTGAGATTGTGTTTGGTGGAGGGCTGCAGCGCAACAATGAATAAGCAAAGTGCCATTTTGTCAAACTTGTTGTGCCTCATGCAGTAAACGTCCTCTCGAGTA